>NW_022438187.1:8563-17689 GCF_009761245.1 Sapajus apella | reverse complement strand
CAATCTTGAGAGTGGTTTTTAGGGACAGACTTATCAAAAGAAAATGCAAATGAGTGTGCATGGGTCCCTGCAATGTATTGAATTACCTTAAGATGGATAAAGAACGGTGTATTCGTTGAGTGAGATCCAAAGAAACTCTTTTTACACTTCCCACTTGTTCTCAACAAAGTCTCTTAATTTATCTTGTTTTCTATATCTATCTATGAAAAACTTATCTGAACCATTAATGCATGTCTTCATCATACATTTGTGTACCCATTCATCTATGTATCCATGCATGGATTCTTTCAATTCACTTTAACAACTGCTTAATTCAATGAAAGAGATCTGATAAAAATGTGACTCATACATTCTGTGAAAACATAAACAAAATCAAATAACCCCCCAAAGACACAAGGATATGTTAAGCGTAGAGATTAATATGACAATGAGGAAATGATTGTAGACATATGAGCTTGGAATACAATTGTACCAACCAGTGTTTGGATAGCGTTTGTCTATGCTGAGGTCCTGCTGGGTGTGAAACATCATAAACAGTGCTATCATGTATGTCAAGAGACATAACAGTGTCCTCTAAACAGGTGTACTATTTTATCTCATTTGTCAAATTGAGATGCTGTGAAAATAGTGTAATCATTCCCAAAGTGATTAAGATGCTGAAACAGATGGCAATTTGATGGCTGAATCCATGACCACTTCTATTGTTGATCTTAAAAAAAAATCACAAGTCAATGGAGCCTTTTGTGCCACTGTATTCTTCAGCATGAGATTCCCATTTACATTGTGTATTAAATAGCACCTGGACTGGTTACTTTTACTGAGCATTGACAAATCTGAAATCTGGAAGAAAAAAAATGTTTTACCTTGATGTAAACCTCTTCTCCTCTTCCTCTTTTATCTTTTACTCCTTGTTTTTTTAAATTTAATTAGAGAAGATAACATTTCCCTCAGTACAGAGTGAATAATAAACCTTCACTTTCTTGGGACTGGTTTTGACATATTTACACTAGGTCTTAGATGAGAGACAGAGACAAGGCTTCCTACACAGCTGCCAGCCTGCTATTCTCACTTTTAAATCGTTGGTTTTAATGCGAGCACAGCCAAGCCAAGTTTATTAATTACCTTTGTGAATAATAAACTTTACTATGTACAATGCAATCATTTAGAGGATATAAAGTTTCAATTGCAATCTATTTGAAATATATTTTATCTGTAAAATATTTTCCTATACTAATTATTGCCTAATTCATTTAGACACTTCATTAATCTGCATGGATTTTCTTGTTGTTTGATATACACACCTTTTTACAAGGGGACTATTTATTGGAGAGCAGACGGTGAGAATGCAAAGACTACACCCTTGTATAGATTGATGATTTATATTCTGGGAAAATGCATTTATTCTCAGGTTATAAATGGATGATCCAGTGCACCTTAGATTTTTTTACTTTTTGTAGGACAAAAAGACATTATTTACTTATGTAGTGGATATGCCCATGGATTCTAAGAAATTTGGTGGGAAAATGAAAAACTCCATTATAAGTGGATTATTCATCCTAATGTCACATTTTAGATATGGACAAAACCTAGAGTTTCCCTAATTGCAGTCTCCAGGCCTACTACCTCAGAATCCCCTGTAGTTCCCTTTAGCCCTTGATGTGACTAGGGGCTACTCTTAATCTACTGTGATGAATATCTTTGGTTGGGTAGAGGAGGTGGCATTTGAACCACAATTCCAGGTATTGTTTTTGCTCACAAAAGCCTGAATACTCCTAAGGTTTTTCTGTGGACGTTCATCAGAGCTAATCCCACTCAAAAAACTGGCTCTGGCAAATTTTCATGATTCCAGAGTTGGTTTTGAAAAGAAAGAGTTGCAAGTTACATCTATAATCTTCCAACATGACTTCCTCAGTTGTACCTACATTGTCACTGTTTCTCACCACCTTTATTTGAATCCTGTCAATTTTATCCTGTTTGTTTTGCTATCCATTGTCACAGCTGGTACAGATTCTAGTTTATCCTTTCCAGATTTGTGACTTTTCTTAGTTTCTCCCACTAATACTGTATATATGGTCAATGGCTAATTTCCTCAAGTCTGCGCTAGATTATAATATTTAATTTGATGATTTCTATCATTCCTCCCATGGAGTTAATGAAGCTAATGAAATTTTCTATATATATTATGTAACATGAGAATTCTGTGAACTCCGGCAGGTCTGGAGGGTCAATTCTGTATCACGGTGCTGATCAGTTATGTGGTTCCATGATCACAAATAACCTTTATCAAGCAACTTCAGCTGGACACTATACATGAGTCATGGTTCCCCAGGCACCAAACCCCAGATCTTAGGAGCCCAAGGTGGGAGGATCACTTGAGTCCAAGGGTTTGAGACCAGCCTGGGCAACACAGGGAATCCCCATTACTATAGAAAATATCTTTTAAAAATTAGCAAGCCATGGTGGCTTGTGCTTGTAGTCCCAGCTACTTGCAATGCTGAGGCAAGATGCTTGCTTGTATATGGGAGTTTGAGGCTGCTGTAAACCGTGATCTCACCATGGCACTCTAGCCTGGGTACAGTGAGACCCTGTCAAATAAGGGAAAAAAAAGAAGAAAAAGAAAAAAATAAATACATAGTTATTTCTTTAAAGACATCATCTCATTCTAAATAGCAAAACAGTAATGTAGAAATTTACCATACACCTAAGGATACAACATAATGTAAATAATGCATTGGTATTGTAAGTATATGAGACCACACTCCATCACTTTCTTGTTGTGTCATCTTTAGCAAGATACAGAATCTTTATGGGATTCAAAAACGGGGTAAATAACATCCCCATGATGGAGACAATAACAATGTCTTGAGGCTGCTATATAGATAAATGAGATAATAATCCCTATAAACGCTGTAACAGATATTTGTGCAAAATGCCTTGTGTTATGGGGGTAAAATGAGCACTGATGCCTTGAGATAGGGCCAAGAAGGACCCAGAAAGGCTTGAGAAGGCAGCTAGGCTGGAATCCAATGTTGCCATGTGAAGTCCTGTCAACACACTAACTGGACAGATGCTGGAAAGCAAATGCTATCAAATCCTGGGAAACCAGGGAACACAGAACAAGGCTGATTATTAAACCAATGAGAGCTTCAGATTCTCCCTAGCACTTATACATTTCTTTGAAGGAGACCTGAACCTTGGTCAGTGTCTTAGATTTGTATTAAATAAATTAAATTAAACTGGATTTAATTAAGTGGAATACAGCAGCCTAGCAGTTTGTTTTGTTCTTTCCTTTGTCTGTCTGCTCAGGATTACTTTCCGTCTGTGTTTTCAGGAGGTACTTTGGTGCCAGAGCATACGTGGGTTCAGAAATAGTGTCCATGTTGCCTCTGTTTCCACTGGGCTCAAACCCAAATGCACAGCTCTTAGTTAAGTGAAGGGTTGAGGGCTGGAATTTGATGTTTTATTTATTCTCATACAGTACACATATTGGTTTGGGGCAAAGAAGAATTTCCTGGCTCTCCATGTTAGAAGAGTGTTTCAAAGTTATACTAACAGAAGTTAAATAAACAATTAGAGTTATTTCAGTGGCAAACAAACAAAAACAAAAAATGTAAAAACAATTAGTGGTTTGTATGTTAATTAGTTAATGTTTTTTGTGAATATATAACAGGAAAACTATCTCAGCACCAGTCTGAGAAATGTGGTCCCCAAAGGGAGATCCACAAGGTTGGCAGTGGATGGGTGGTGAAGTGGAAATCCTGTCAGGCCCTGGAAGAAGAGAGTTTGTTTGATACCCATGCCTTGTGTTATGGGGGTAAAATGACCATTCATGGCTTGACATGGGTGGAGAAGATCCAGAAAGCCTTGAGAAGGCAACTAGGCTGGAGTCCCATACTACGATCTGAAGTCATGAAAGCCAGAAAAGATGAGAGGGAAGCAATGCATGCTTTGGTTAAAACAGTGGTAACAATCAGTGATATTAACAATCAGAATTGGAATAAGCCAGTATTCCATTACTTCATCATTCGCTCTAAAAGAACACATTGTTTACATGGCCCAAGTTTGGGAAGACTCATAACTATGGATTTGAATAAAGAGACATTAGGAGATGAGATATTTTAATCCTCATCAAGAAGCGCAGATTTATAAATTTAAAAGAAGCGCACTGGCAATTAAGATGACATTATTCTGTTGATAACTTTCCAAATGCAGAACTTATTCCTCTTTAGGCCATCAGTATGAGGTTCAGAGGGCAAAAGTTAAAGCCTGTTGTCCTTAAAAAGCTTATTCATGTATGCAGATGTGAGTTTCTGAAAATTGGATGCCATCCCTGAAATTTTAGCAGGCTTGTAAGGACGATTTTATTAGCTTTTTGACTGTAAAATACTTGAGAACCAATTTCCTGGTCTTTTTGAAACTCTGCCATATCTTTCAAAGACTCCTGTTGCTTCAGTGCAAAGAAAATGCAGTTGCCCTTTTGTCCAGTATATTTAGTGAGGCAATCATCACTAAATATAGAATGAATGAATGGTGATAATAATAATAAAAGTGTCTTGGGTTTCATGAAATGCAAATAATGATTGACATAAACAGGAGCCTCCATTGAGAGTCTTTGTGCCTGTGGTCTCCTGTCCATCAACCATGAACAACGTTGTGAATCCACAGGGTTTTGGCCTCATAACCATGGGGTTTCAGGCTCTAGTCCTTGTTCTCTGAGTTATATGTTAAGTCATGCACAGGTAAATGTGTATGGTGAGAGAATGTACGTAAATTCCAAACTGATTCAATGCCAGGGTTTCTCCTAATAGTCTGGATGTAGAGCATTATTGTTAAAAAGAAGGGCACTCTCATTTTTTTAATTACATTTTAGGTTTTGGGGTACATGTGAAGAACATGTAAGATTGTTGCTTAGGTACACACATGGCAGTGTGATGTGCTGCCTTCCTCCCATCAACCATATCTGGCATTTCCCCCCATGTTATCCCTCCCCAACTCCCCACCCCCAGCTGTCCCTCTCCTATTTCACCCTCCCACAGACCCCAGTGTGTGATGCTCCCCTCCCTGTGTCCATGAGTTCTCATTGTTCAACACCCACCTATGAGTGAGAACATGTGGTGTTTGATTTTCTGTTCTTGTGTCAGTTTGCTGAGAATGATGGTTTCCAGGTTCATCCATGTCCCTACAAAGGACACGAACTCATCATTTTTGATGGCTGCATAATATTCTATGGTGTACATGTGCCACAGCTTCCCTTTCCAGTCTATCATCAATGGGCATTTGGGTTGGTTCCAGGTCTTTGCTATTGTAAACAGTGCCGCAATGAACATTCATGTTCATGTGTCCTTATAGTAGAACGATTTATAATCCTTTGGATATATACCCAGTAATGGGATTGCTGGGTCAAATGGAATTTCTATTTCTAGGTCCTTGAGGAATCACCACACTGTCTTCCACAGTGGCTTTTATTTCACCTATTCTGTGTGTGTGAGACCCCTAAACCAACCGCATTGCCATCACCTGGGAACTTACTAAAAATTCAAATTTGGTTCCAGGGCTAGAGCTACTGAATCAGATACTCTGACAGTAGAGCCTAGCAACTATTTATTTTAATAAACTCTCCAGGTGATTCTCATGCACAATCAGGTTTGAGAACCACACAGTTCTAGGCAAACAGTATCCAGAACGACAAAAACAAATAATTATATAACTTAAAAGCAAGATGACATTAGTCACTTACTAAAGGAAACCTGCAAAATCATGCAGACTGGGTTTCTTTTAGGAAACTTATTTTTAAACAAATGAAAATAACTTATTTCCTGTAGTCATGTTTCGTTAGTCTCAACACGTTTTCTGTCCAAAAGCCAGTAAAGCAGTTCCCCTTATCAGAGAGTGATGTGCTCCAGGACTTCCAGTGGGGGCCTGAAACCTTGGAACTTCTAAACCCTCCACGTGCCATATATTTTTTTCCTTCTACATGTATATGTGTGATAAGGTTTAATTCAAAAATTAGGCACAGTAAGAGATTAACAATAATACAATAAAATGATTAAAACAATATACCATAATAAAAGTTTGTGAATGTTCTCTCTCTCTCAAAATATTTTATTGTACTGTACTCACCCTCCTCTGACTTGCGGTGATGGGAGAGTATGAACAACATGTGTACTGAGGGATTAATGGGTGGGCAAGTAGTGTAGACACAAACGTGCTGGACAAAGGAATGATTCGTGTCCTGTGGGAAGATGGACTGGATGGCATGAGATCTCCACACGTTACCCACTATGTATACCATTTAAAGTTCCACAGATTGTTTGTTTCTGAAATTTCCTATTTAATATTCTTTTACCTAAGGTAGCTAAAACCTCAGAAAATGAAACTGTGCATAAGGGCAGAGGAGAGGCTGAAGGCTACAGTACTACCCTAGTTACTTAGTAGCATTAGTTGTCTTTAACGAAATGTATCTTTTACACCTTAGTCTTGCTAATATTTCTTCAAGGCAAACACCCTGGAAGATACAGAAAATCCAGAAAAGACTTTTAAAATAAATGTTTTTAAATATTACAAAAACATTAACTCTGGAACTTCTCTGGCACAAAGTAGAATATAATTTCACATTTGAAAAGTACATATTCAATAATTTTAGTCATCTATAATAGGCCACTTTATCATTAATCTTAATCCTAATTTATCCACAATTCTAATTATTAGGTATTTTTTCCTCTACCAATTTTAACATGTATTCATTGGTGTCTGCCAAATTATTAATTAGTTTAAAATGTTAAATACAGCCTTCCAAAAATTAATGGAAGCTAAGAAGTCTGGTTCTGTGAGATGATGTGATATCCACAGTGCAAGAAGTATATTTTCTTTTTATAATTATACTCAGGGAGATATAATAAATCAAATAGAAGAGCTAATAAATAAGAACATTTGAAGAAGATAGATAGAGAAAGAAATGGCCGTGGTAACTCCTGCAGTCAGAAAAAGCTATGTTGGTATTTTTAAGCCTTTCAACAGCAATTCAAGATTTCAGATGTTGAGGAAAATCTCATATTTTTATAAAGCTTAATGTTTCAAAAAAAATCAGGTGGAAATATCAGTATTGTAAAAACAGTAGAATCACTCTGAAACTATTATTTTACTTTGTTACTGCTTTAGAAAATAACTTTCGTAATCGATACATTGCAATTATTTTCTTCTCTCATGGTTTTGTGTTGGTATACAGAATGCGTCCTACCAGCTGTAGTGAAGAAAATACCTCTGTTTCTCACATTGATAAAATGCTAGGCTAGTGGTTACATAATTGAGCTGCATGCCGCCAGCAATCCTCCCTGGAGCTCTGTATTTAGGTCTCTGGCCCAGATTTTTGCAAACTTTTAGGCTGCTGTATATTTAGAGTAGAATACAAATGAGTTTCAGATGAACATAAATTAACTAAAATTGTTCCATACTGCGAAAAGTTCAAATGTTTATCTATAAAGATTTTCTTTGATCACTTGTACACCATTTTCAATCAACATGCCTTCTGTTTGTGTATAAAAACTATATTGTTACCAAGTCCAGTTTCTAGATTATTTTGAGTCCGTGTATACCTTACCAATAATGATTTTACTTTATTTGTATGGTTTTAAAAATGTTTCCAGAAATATTCAGAGAGTAGTGGTTGTCTATTTACTTTAGGCCTCTCATTCAGAGAAATCTTTCCTTTTTGAATTCTACGTTGTTTTGGACTTGTTAAGTGGATGTGCAAAATAGCCTAATAGATTTTTCCTGTTCCAATTGTAATACGTGTCCAGTGAGTTGGCTCATTTTGCTGAAGGGAGTTGATAATGAGATAAAGGTTGAAGGTTCAAACTCCCTGTTGACCAATTAAATTCATAAGAGTTTTTCATACTCCTTGTCTAAGACTATCACAACACAAATACAAAAAGTTGCATGGGTGATATTTATGAGTTTAAGGATGGTTAAACAGAAACACAAAACCAACCATAAATTTAAAAATGGACCAAATTTAGAACTCCCAAGTAGAAGGCTGTTCATATCTTCATTCAAAAATTATATTTATGGCATCTGTGTGTGTGTGTGTGTGTGTGTGTGTGTGTGTGTGTATGTGTGTGTGTATCCTAAAAATTATTTTCCCCACTTGAAAGGAACAAATTCTAAACAAAACATCAGGAAGAGATGGATTGCAGATTTTTAAATTTATAGATTTTCATTGTTTAAAACCTATATATTTTCACTATTAGGAAAATGTGCTTGAAGTGTTGATGGTAAAAGAAGAATACAATGGGCATATAAATCAAGGTCAAATGCACACGCCCGAATGTGCTTGCTTGACAGTGCTGTTGACTTTGGCTCTGGTCTCCATTCCCTCTGTGCAAAGCCCATGTCACTCACTTGTAGGACTGCTGTGTTCTTCCTTCTAGCTGGCCATCCAATTCTAGCTTCATTTCTTTTGAGTGCACCCTACACACCACTATGTGATTGACCATTCTACACATTATTCATAACCATGTCATTCCTGTGTTTAAAACAAACAAAAATGGGGGTGAAAGTGGGTGCTTTGATGGTCAAAGGGGGAAAAAGTTTATTTTTAGAGCAAATTGTAGCATTATCTCTTGAGGCTGCTTGCTCTCTAGGCCTCACTCTGTGCCCAGGTTTTTGTTACATTTCTCTGGCTGTGGCTTCTCTGATCTCTCATCAGCTGGTAAGCAGGTGTTGGCACCAGCCATGTCCAGACACATCCTATGCCATTTTGGTGTCTATCTGTACTGGGTTGAACGATGTCCTCCAAAAGTCCGTGTGTACCCAGAACCTCAGAATGTGAGGATATTTGGGTAAAGGGTCTTTGTAGACGTAGTTAAGATGAGAGTATATGGATTAAGGTGGCTCTTAAGGACATGTGCAGACATTCCTACAGAGGAGTGTTGTCATGTGACTACAGAGCCACAGACAGGAGTGATGCCGCCGCCAGCCAGGGGCTGCTGACCACCACCATAAGCTGGAAAAGGCAATGAGGCATGGGCCGGCTAAAAGCCTTGATTCCAGGCTTTTAGACTCCCTTACTGTGGGAGAATAACTTTTTGTCCTTTTAATCTACCCAGTTTGTGGAACTGTGTACCAAGA
>NW_022438187.1:0-8553 GCF_009761245.1 Sapajus apella | reverse complement strand
TTTAGCTCTTCTAATAAATGTGTTGTAAGATTCCATTATTGTCTTAATTTGTATTTCCCTAATGCTAGATTTTAAGTAACTTTTTCATGTGCATTTTTTCTGTCTGTATATTCTCTTCATGAAATGTTAGATGATGTCTTTTGCCCATTTTCAAATTGGATATTTCGGTTTTTTAATGTTGAGTTTTAGCAATTCTTTATGTGTTGTAGCTACAAACACTGTGGCGGATATAGGATTTGAAATTTTTTTTCCCAGATCTTTAGTTTGTATTTTCATCTCCTTAACAAAATTTATTGAAAGAAAAAAAATGAAAGATGAAGTCCATTTTTCAGTGTTTTTAGTGTGTTGTGCATGTGGTTTCATATCTGAGGAATCTTTTTGCATTTGTTTTATATTTTTAATTATTATGGGCTCATAATAGGTGTATAAATTTACAGGGTTCCATGTGATGTTTTGATACAGGCATACAATGTTTAATAATCTCAACGTGCAATAATCACAGTGGGGTATCCCTCACCTCAAACACTTATCAACTCAATGGAATAAATCAAAAAGGCAAGATTGGATAAAAAAGAGGGAAAAGAAGTGAACGAAGCCTCCAAGAAATATGAGAGTGTGTGAAAAGACCAAATTCTTTGTTTGATCGGCATACCTGATAGTGAGGGAAAGAATGAAACCAAGTTGGAAAACACTCTTTAGGATATTATCCAGATGATCTTCCCCGACCTAGCAAGGCAGGCCAACATTCAAATTCAAGAAATATAGAGAACACCACAAAGATATTCCTCGAGAAGAGCAACCCCAAGACACATAATTGTGAGATTCATGAGGGTTGAAATGAAGGGAAAGATGCTAAGGGCAGCCAGAGAGGAAGATCAGGTCACCCAAAAAGAGAACATTAGAATAAACCACCCTTGGATGTAGTGTATAATTCTCTTTAGATGTTAATAAGTCCCTTTCATTAATATTTTGTAATTTTTTATCTATATTTATGAATATTATTATCTGCAATTTGTATGTACTTTCTTTGGTTTTGGCACAAGAGTAATACTGGCTGTGTACAATGAGTAGGGAAGTGTTGCCTCCTCTATTTTCTAGAAAACAATGTGTAAAATTTATGTCTCATACAATTCACCAATAAAGCACTGAGCTTGTAGATTTTATTTTTGAAAAGATTTTAATAATAAATTCAATTCCTGGCCAGGCGTGGTGGCTCACGCCTGTAATCCCAGCACTTTGGGAGGCCAAGGCGGGTGGATCACGAGGTCAAGAGATCGAGACCATCC
Source organism: Sapajus apella (assembly GCF_009761245.1). Lineage (NCBI taxonomy): Eukaryota > Metazoa > Chordata > Mammalia > Primates > Cebidae > Sapajus > Sapajus apella. The sequence continues at coordinate 7,267 of NW_022438187.1, read as the reverse complement.
TGGTCAACATGGTGAAACCCCGTTTCTACTAAAAATACAAAACATTAGCTGGGCATGGTGGCGTGTGCCTGTAGTCCCAGCTGCTCAGGAGGCTGAGGCAGGAGAATTGCCTGAACCCAGGAGGCAGAGGTTGCGGTGAGCCGAGATCGCGCCATTGCACTCCAGCCTGGGTAACAAGAGTGAAACTCCATCTCAAAAAATAAAAATAAAAAAAAATAATAATAAATTCAATTCCCTTAATAGCTATGAGGTTAAATTTACCTTTTTAATTTCAGTTGAAATTTGTTAGTGTACATTTCAAAGAATTTATCCATTTTACCTAGTCTATAAAATTTGTGTGTAGAGTTGTTCACTGTATTCTTTTGTATCTGTTTGATGGCTATGGTGACTGTGGTGATGTTCCTTCCGTCACTCTTATTTTTAGTAACTTGCAGTTTCTCAATTTGTTTTTTCTTTGTTAGTCTTGCTATAGATGTGTCAATTTTATTGGTATTTCTTGAGGAACCAACTTCTGCTTTATTGTTTTGTTTTCTTTCTATTCCTTAATTCAGTATTTTATGCTCTTTATTGTTTATTTCTTTTTATTGCTTGGAGTTAATTTTGCTCTTTTATTCCAATATTTTGAGATGGCAGCAGAAGATCAAACACCACATGTTCTCACTCACAGGCGGGTGTTGAACAATGAGAACACATGGATGCAGAGAGGGGAGCACCACACACTGGGGTCAGTTGGGGGGAAATAGGGGAGGGATGGTGGGGGGTGGGGAGCTGGGGAGAGATAGCAAGGGGAGAGATGCCAGATGTAGGTGAAGTGGAGGAAGGCAGCAAATCACACTGCCACGTGTGTACCTGTGTAACAATCTTGCATGTTCTTCACATGTACCCCAAAACCTAAAATGCAATAAAATAAATAAATGGGAAAAAAATATATATAAACATTTAAATCACTGTAGTTTAGAAAACAACACTCATGGTCTAAATTCTTCTAGCTTGCTGGGCTGCTTTTCTTGTGGTTCTTTGGCTAGAGAGAGCAAATTTCTCTAGGGACCACTGTTGCTTTTGTTTTTGTTTGTCTGCTGCCATAGTCAGAACCTGACTTCTCCAGCAACCAGTGTTCCAGTCACGCCCAGATCCAAAGCTGCTCCGCCATCTTCTTTCCAGCTTGCCGTGTCTTCTTATGTTTGTTTCATAGATACAATGTCTACACTTTTCAGTTGTACTTTGAAGACAATAGAGAAGTAACTCTACTTCACTTCCAGGAAGCAGAAGTCAATATTTGAGTAATCTTTTAATTACTCACCCTTCAGCTCAATTTCCAGCAGTGGGATGAAGAGAGGTTCCTTGTGCAGAACAACCTGCACTCCAAGTTGTCCTTCTGGCTCGGTGATGCCCCACAGAGTTCGCATTAGAAGTCACTTTGTTCTCTCCTACTTGGCTAATGTGGATTTCCTTCTGGTGGGTTCTTTCCTTAGCACACAGTGCACCAAACTTCTTCCTGAGATCACCCTCATGGGAAGCCTCTTTCACTCTTCTAAGGAGGCTGAGCTTTTTTCAATGTATCCTTTTGAGTGTCTCTCTGAGTTGATGCTATTTGTTGAATAAATGAGTCCAGTTGCCCCCACTCCATGTCTGCACTTAACCTGCAAACAATCTTTTACTCACATATGTCACCTCTGTGGGCTTGCTCTGTTCTTCTTTTCCAACTTCTCATGCCATGTCCCCTCCAAGTCAAAACAGCTTACCTCTCCCCTCACCTGGCTGTGAACACTCTTTCCCTGTGTTTCAGGAAGCACAGGTTTGGGCTCACATATCCTTCTTTTCTGGGTGTACATTTTCCCCAGAGATGGTACATGAACAAAAATGTGAAGTTTTTAGAAAGATACAAGTCAAATTTTTTATGGGTTGTTAAACTTCTCACCTTAGTGTGGAAATGAGGACTGTGCCTTCAGGAAATATTTCAGTGTGTCCTCTGTGGTCAGTTCAATTCAACTTTCAATTTCATTTATCAGTTGAGATTCCAAATTCGGGCAAGGAAAAGACTCCCTGAAACCCCCAGCATCACATGTCTTTGCTGCAGACTGTCTAACACAGACCATAGCGAATGTCCCAGACAATGCTGTTTAAGGAGCAGGGACTGGAAGAGAGCGTCTGGGACTGGACTGGAGCACACAAATCTGACAGCGTGGAGGACCAGGTGGAGTTCCTCCAAACAAGATTGGGTTAAGCTTTAGGACAGATGTCCAAGCACAGACTGCACCTGCCATCACCAGACTGAAGGACAGCTTGGTGAAGGCCAGTTTTGGGTTCATTTCAGAGATCATGTGAGAAAAAAAAGCAAGGGAAAATAAAGAATAAAGAATCAATCCTGCAAAATGAAAACAAAATTGGTCTCTTTAAGCATGATTTTCTTTTCACAACTCCATTTGGATGGTTTAAGATGGTCAAAATTGGTGTAAATTGTGCAACTATATGAGTATGAATTAATTAGACTTGTTTTGTGTGAATGCACAAGAATATGCATTAAATGTGTTTCATTTCACAGATAGGCTTTCACATACATTATCTCTCTTGAACACTCAAAAAGAAAAGCTGCAAGACAGTTTAACACCATTTTATTGATGAGAAGATGGCAACCATGACATCTCTATGCAGCTCCTGCACAGCCTTTTCAGGTCTTTAGTGTGCTGTGCCCAGTGTCACCACAATTCTAGTTATGTCCTCTTTTCTCTGCTTAAACGTACATTTCCCACCCAACTTTCACTCGGTTTCTGCTTGGCTATTCACTAAGCTTCAGCGTAGATAGCCCTCTTCCAGGATACCACCACATTCTGGAATAAGTTACTCTCAGAAATAATTTTCCTATTGTCACACTTGCTACACTCCATCATCACGGCTGTTTTCTTGTTCATCTCCTCACTAGATGAGACCACCCAATGGATATGGATGAAGTCTCATTGTTAAGGCATTTCCAGCTCTTTGAACTGTGTGTATTAAATGTAGACAGACAATAATACTTGTCAAATGAATGGGTGGCACAGCTGAAAATTTACTATGTATAAAAGTGTATTTATTTCTTATGCACAAACAGGCTAAAAACCAAGCTCCTCTTCTTCCACTGAAGTAAGCATTCTAAGTTTATAACTATAATTTCATTTCCTAAGAAGTATGAGACCATCTTTTATTTTCCCTAAAATAGTATTCTAATAGTAGGCGTTGTTCATTAGCTGACACTCCTTTGGGACTATACACTTATGAAATATACAAGACCTTACGTAAGAATAAAAAAAGTTAAGGTTATATAACCTGCAATCTCTGGAACTGAATGTCTATATAAATTTCAATAATATGATTTCATCATACTTACTGTTTCTTCGTTTACACCATAGATGCATAACTGTCCTAGCTCTTGCTTTTCAGCATTGGGTGGTCCTGAATCCCTTCCTAATTGAGTTCCTGTAACAACTGGCTTGCACAGTCAGTGCATTTATTCTCTAAGTTTAGAAAATCATAAACATTGTAGGTATTTTGACAGTTTAATTAGTTAGCAGTTTCGTTAAAGCGCAGGTCATTAAAAAATATTATTTTACTGTAGGGTATTTTCAAGGTGTTTTGCTGAGTCTATAGTAAGCCAGTGTTTCTTGACGTTTATCTCATGGGAAAGATCTGAGGATTTTGTTAAAAATGGTGATTCAGGTCCAGCAGGTCTAACATGGGCCTGAGATTCTACACTCTAATCAGCTCTGTGAGATGGCCGGTGATCCAGCCTGTGAACAAGGACCTCAAGAGTCCTCATCTGGTTCACTTGTGCTCCCTATGCTGAAAATAAAATTTATAGTAAGGTTGCTAATAAAATGCAACAGATAAATAGTTAGAAGGTAAGTGTTTTAGACTATTTTGTTAATATGAACTTAAAATTATCCTGCTTCTCCTAATACATGTTGTGTATTTTAAAAGAAGCAACAATGTAGCCTAAGTTTTAAAGCCAGATTTGACTTCCAGATTGCCCCTTAATAGCCAGTTGTCCTTGGACAAATTCATTAATTATCTCGTGAAGTTACAAACATTAGGCTAGTTATTTACTCGCAGGTCCCTTGTTTTGAATAAACTGGGTAAATTTATATGATAGCAATAAGCCTGGGATATGGTAAATGCATAGCAAACCACAGTCATTGTAATAATAACAATCTCCCATTAGAAACTGATGGAAACTGATGAAAGAGTGTGGAAGAATCACTCATTGTTAGCCATGAAAGGGACTTTGTGGGTGTTCTAACCCAAACCTTCCTCTGACACTCAAGTCCCTTCTGGTATACCATCTTGCCTGAAAAGCTGAGCCTCCTTGCACTTGCTTTTAATTAAATCAACAGAAACTCCTTCCACGCTCAAACTACAATACTGTTTCCTTGGAGTTCCACTCCAGCTTTGTTCTTTCTTATGAACTCATACAGGAATGACTCCATCATTTTTCCCTGTGCTGGTCCTCCTGTACTTGACAATTGTCTCCTTGACTTCTGTACACATGGAAAACAGTCACTCCTTTCCACTCTGCCCTCTGTTCTGTGTTACGTATGTACCTCTGAAAACACAGCATCCAGAGGCGAAAGGCAAGACTCAGGTGGGCCAATCCTAGGTGTGTACTGTAGGTTGGGTGCCTCCAAGTTTCTGGTTCTGGGAACTGTAGTTCTCTTAGAGCAAGCCAAGATCACATTGGCGCTGTGGTCGCATCACAGTAAGGACTCAGTGGAAATTACAACTGACTGTCTCCATGTGCAACTCCATCACTCCTCTCTCCAACCCTCCTGTGCAGTGGGTTTAGGAGACGTGTAGACCTTACCACTATTCCTGTCAAAGGCATTACTATTACATTCCTGTTTTATTACCCTCACGCCAGGCAACATTGATTTAGACAATTTTTCTTTCCATCAATGAATTTGCTGTTCCTCCCCCATTGGATGTCAAAGGTAAAAGAAAAAAATTTACCCCGATTTCAAAGTTTTTGTCTAAGTAATGAATAAAAATCCTGAAAAGGATAATTCTAAACACAAAAATCATAGTGACCAAAAGAGACTTTAGGGACTATACTTAAATTTATATTTCATAAAGTTATTTTTAATTAAACTGTTATAAATGATTTTATTACAGCTGCTTTTTTCAAATAAGTATTTAGTGTTACCAGAAGGATTAATGCATATTTAGGTAATGGAAAATTATCTCATTTATAGATTAACTGGTCTCTGTTGATTAATCTCATTTCCATTCTGCTGCTCTTATTTAAGTTCTAAATTTAAAAAAAAAATTTTTTTTTAGACATTCACTTGCTCCGTTGCCAGGCATCAGGCTGGAGTGCAGTGGCGCGATCTCGGCTCACTGCAACCTCCACCTCCTGAGTTGAAGCAATTCTCCTGCCTCAGCCTCCTGAGTAGTTGGGACCACAGGCATGTGCCTCCATGCCCAGCTAATTTTTGTATTTTTTAGTAGAGATGGGCTTTCACCATGGTCTTGATCTCTTGACATCGTGATCCACCTGCCTCGGCCTCCCAAAGTGCTGGGATTACAGGAGTGAGCCACCGTTCCCAGCCTAAAAATCTTTTTAGTAAATTGATAAAATAAAACAGACACTAAATTTAAGACTATCTAATGGGCTAATTTTGTTAGCTATAGGGAAATGACATACTGAAGTGATTGTATGTCAATTCCCATTACTTACGTATTCCAACATTTTCTTGCCTTCCATTTCTTCTTTTAACACTTGGTTATAGTGATAAGGAAAGAAAATATTGGCTTAATTGTGGAAATGTTATACATGTGGCCTTCCACTGTAATATCTCCTTCTGTTCAGTGTTCTGACCCCATGGGTATAGTTATGATTCTTATGCTCATGAAGGCCAATAGAAAACGTTGCTTCTGGCTGTCAAGAACCTCAGGCACATGAAAAGCCCAAAGCAGGAGGATGGGTGGAGAGGGTAGAATTCAAAGGGGCTGAGGTAATTCCCAGGAGGAGGAAGCGGCTCCCATCTGTGAGTCAGATCTACTTACACAGAGAAAAAGGCAGTGCTGATCACATATTTGATGCTCTCTTATAATAGCGAATGACACACCAGGACTCTGTGGACTCTTGTTTGGCCCACATTGAGTAAGCAAGAGTGTGTTCTGCACATTTCACTTTGGTTAATCAGGTGTTGGTGTGTGTTTCACCTCAGCTGACCATGCCCCATCAGGTTGCATAGGACTTCATCTGCGGTGCTGTGCCTGGCAGGAGCTCTTTGGGGCACTCCGATGGGACATAGGGATGCCTTGTGCTTCACACAGCTTCCCGTGCTCTCTGGTTTCAGAAATTTAAAAAAGTTGTTTGCTTAAGATGGCTGTAGTAAGCTATATATGCTTTTATCTTAGTCTCCACTTGGGTGTGATGATTGTATCTGATAAATAACTTTTGGAATAAGAACACTAGTTAATTCCTGGCCATTTCTTTAAGTAAAAGGGTTATCAGCACAGGGGAAGACTCTCACTGGGACTCATCAACTGATCCATTTTATCCAGATTTAATCGGAATCAGCATATTATCTTCCTTTAATCTTTCCCCATACATTTCTCTAATTAATGATTTATATTTTTTTGCCTATAGAGTATATTCCCTATTTCCCATATCAAATCTTGCCATTAGATTCCTCTGCGTGCTTTAATAGATGCAAATTGTACTAGTTTATAGGCTTTCGTTGTATTTCAAATTGTTCAAATTTGTGTTATTATTTTTTTTTTCTGATAATTTGGGAGGCGGAAACTTAAACCTCAGACCCGTAAGTCATGATTCAGAAGGCACTGAACTTGCTGATGGTTGACTTCACTGGGTATGGAGGGTGGATGTGGCCTTTGCCTGCTGGAGAAGCTGCCTGGACCACAGCCGTAATGCCCATGATGACAAGGTGTCTGTGTGTCTTTGAAGAAGGTGTCCAAGGGGCAGTGCACAAGCCGACTCTTGGATGCCACAGAGTTGCTGAAATGAGAACTAAGATGAGTCATGTTGAATCCAGGACTTGTACAATTTATAAAATAGAGAAGTGGACAGGCAAGCTGGGAGCAGAGGTGTTATTTAGAACACTGCTGACTAAGCACCCGAGGCCCACCTGTGCTGCTTAGGCGGTCGCTGCTTGTTGGCACGGATGTCTCTGCCTCGCCTGATCCATGAGAAAATACCTCACCTTTTGCTTCAGGTAGAAATATTTGCACTACACACTAAAACCCACCACATTTAACTCCATATCTTTTT
>NW_022438186.1:2290-17691 GCF_009761245.1 Sapajus apella | reverse complement strand
CCTGGGTTCAGGCAATTCTCCTGCCTCAGCCTCCTGAGTAGCTGGGATTACAGGCACGTGCCACCATGCCCAGCTAATTTTTTGTATTTTTAGTAGAGACGGGGTTTCACCATGTTGACCAGGATGGTCTCGATCTCTTGACCTCGTGATCCACCCGCCTCGGCCTCCCAAAGTGCTGGGATTACAGGCTTGAGCCACCGCGCCCGGCTGGGAGCAGAGTTTTTAAGGATAACCTGGTGGGTGGGGTGAAGCCCTTGAGCCAGGAGTGCTGATTGGTCAGGGCTGAAATCATAGGGAGTTAACAGCTGTCTTCTTTCTCAGAGTCCCTTCCTGGGTAGGGACCACAAGATCAGATGAGCCAGTTTATTGATCTGGGTAGTGCCAGCTGATCCATCAAGTGCAGAGTCTGCAAAATATCTCAAGCCCTGATCTCAGGAGCAGTTTATGGAAGGTCAGAATCTTGTGTCCTCCTGCTGCAGGACTCCTAAACCATCATTTCTAATCTTGTGGCTGATATTAGCCCTACGAAAGCAATCTAGCCCCAGACAAGGAGGTCTGCTTTGAGAAAGGGCTTTGTTTAAAGTATAAACTATGAATTAAGTTTTTCCCAAAGTTAGTTCATCCTCTGCCCAGGAATGAACAAGGACAGCTTGGAGGTTAGAAGCAAGATGGAGCTGGTTAAGTTAGCTAGATCCTTTTCACTGTCTGTCATAATTTGGCAAAGGCAGTTTCACAACCTCCACCTCCTGGGTTTACTTGATTCTTCTGCCTCAGCCTCCTGAGTAGATGGGGTTACAGATGCACGCCGCCACCACACCTGGCTGTTTGTATTTCCAGTAGAGACAGGGTTTTGCCATGTTGGCCTCCAGGACTGTGGCCTCAAGTGATCTGTGCACCTCGGTGCTCCAATGTACTGGGATCACAAGCATGAGCCACCACCCCGGGCTGCGCTCATGGTTCATGAGTTCATAGAGCTTCACCTCTGTCCCCCTCCTGATCCCTTCCTGGTGGTTGTTGGGTGGGGTGAAAATCCCAACTCTCCAGTCTAGGTCTTACTGGTGACCAGCCCCACCCTGAGGCTCCCCCGGAACCCTACCCTAAATCACTGCATTAGCATAAACTCCACAGTTCTCCAAAGGAGTGTATAATTAATGGCAAGACACTCCCACCAATCAGGAATTTCCAAGGGTTTTAGGGGCTCTGTGACAGGAACTGGGGACAAACACCACATTTCTTCCACTACAGAAGATAAACACCAAAATAATCAGCTCCAATAGGGAAAGGGGCCACGGAAGGACTGTGATTTTTCTTCTGACAAGCCACATGGATGCATGAATCCTGAAGCAGGGGCCTGGCTCATTTTGATAAATGACATTTTGAAAAGATAGAATCGATGAAACTCCCCATGCCACACACTGGCCTGTACATGGCCCAAAGATTTCCAGGACGTTGGGGGACCCAGGTCATGTCCTCATCGAGGCTGCTTCTGTTCAGTAGACCAGCCTGGGCTGCCTCACATCCACCCAGTCGTGGGGTTCAGGCTCGCCCCGGCCCTGGCTCACGCCCCTTCGAGGAGGGCAGTCGTGTGTATAGACTTGACTACAGGCTGGGAAAGCAGAGGGTCTACGTGCCAGCAACTTTGTCTTCCAGGTTAGGCTCTCCTGCTTCCCAGATGGCTCCAGCCGTTTCCAAAACCTGGGCCGCCCGCCCCCCCGCTCCCTTCTTGCCCAGACGGGTGGTCCTGGTGGGCCAGTGCGGACCACCAGCACTGGTGAGCACTGTCACAGGCACTTCTCACCAAAGCTTCGTACCAGGGATGGGGTTGCCAGGGATGGGGTTGCCAAGGATGGGGTTGCCAGGGATGGGTGCTCCCCCCTCTGACAGTCAGGGTGGCGGCAGAGGGCCTGCATAGCTGCAGGTCACAGAGCTAAGGGAGGCAGAGTTGAGATCTGGACCCAGGTCTGATTCCAGAGCCCTTGGGGAAAGGCCCTCACACTTAGGGAGTCACGGGATCGTCCTTCTAAGGGGGCAGCATTCCCTGACTGAATCTTGGCTGGGGAGTAGATGTCAGAGACCATCCATGCCGGGACCCCCAAGTGTCTGGCCTGAGCTGCAGGAGACGCTGGGGTGAGCAGGGTGGAGTGGCCTTGGATGGCCGCTGCTGGCTTACTGGCTGTGTGGCCTTGGGCACATCACCTTGCCTCTCTGTGCAGGAGCAACTGTACCTTGCTGGCAGGTGGTTGTGAAGATTACATGAATGAAGGTGTTTGGTCCTCCCAGCTGCAGCCCGGCCTGTCAGGCTCCAGAAATAGCGCCTGCCAACCCACCTGACCACTAGCTGCTCCACTGAGGCCTTCCTTGGGAGTGGGGAGGCCCTGGGGCAGGCACCAGCTCCCGGGACTGATTTGAAGGGTTAGGGTGGCCTGGAGAAGTTAGCCTGATGTCGGATCGGTTGATGGGGCCAAAGGTGAAGGTGCTTCGTCTGGTAAGCTCTCACAGGGGTGGGGAGTGGGGGGTAGGTGGAGCCTGGAGGGCTGTGACTGGCTTGAGGCCAGAGTTGGTGGTGAAACCAGATTCCCATTATTCTGGATGTCCCAGAAACATTCCCGGCTAAATTAGGGCTCCAAGATGGCTGCCTCAGCTGGGAATGGGGTATTCCAGCAACAGCATCGGATGAGGGCCACTCCCTGCCCCCAGGCCTCCCACCCTAATGGGTTCTCTGGCCCAGCCCCTGTCCAAGGTGGGGAAGGGGTTGGCGACTCTAGCATGTGCATGGAGGGGGGTTCCCTTCCTGTCCTCCCACCAGAGTGGTAACCTGGTTGGGGCGAGTTCAGCACCTTGGAGAGGGGACAGCCCTGATCCTTGGAAGTGCCTGGTTTGGTCACCCACACCTGCCTTCTCAACTTGTTCACACAAGGGGGGTGAGGGGCACAGTGGAATTTGCCTGAAGTCACTCACAGGGGGACAGGCAGAATTTGAACCCAAGTCTGAGTCCCAAGTGGGGTCAGGGCACAGTCACTGGACCAGTGCTAAGAGTCTGATGTGCTTAAAAAGGTCCAAGGTAACTGAGCCCCACTATCCCCTTCTGGATACCTCCGGTATCTGCCCTGGAGCACCTGGATGGGACCTTACACCTGTGAGTGACCCCAATTCTGAGAATGCTCCCGGGCAGCCCCAGGAGACACCAGCAATCCCACCCTGATCTCACCCACCCTACAGCCCTGGGGGGCTGTCACCAGTGGCCTTGTGAAGGGCTTGCTGAGTCAGCTTCCCAGGACAGCTCTGGGTCCGGCGTGATGACCAAGGTGACCCTCTGTGCCCAGGCTATCCACGAGGGCCCACCACAGCCCAGCCCTGCAAACCCTCGCCCCAGAAATACCCAGTGGTGAATGTGGCTCTGCCTGGGCCCAGCCAAGATCAGGGGACACAGGACTCTGATCTTTGTTATAAATACACGTGTTTGGTGAGTGAGGGGCAACAGAAGGCAGAGAGATGGCGCTGTACACAGCTGGTATAGGCTTGGAGGTGGAACGCCGAGAGACAGACACACAGGCAGTCCGCCCAGCAGGGCAGGCCGGGCAGCATTCTGGGGCTTGTAACACTTGGTTGGTGGGCGAGAGCCGCAGGAGGGCTGGCCCAGGGCTGGAGGGGCCCAGGCACCCTGCAGGCTCCCTGGTCCGAGGTCCTGGGTGGCATCAGTTGTGGTGCCTGGGCTCAGCTCACATCATTCAAGGCCTGGAGGGATACGAGGCGAGTCAGGAGGGCGCTCTGGTTCCCTGGGTCCCACCACCTGGCCCTACAGGCCACCTACCTTTCGGGCAAACTCAGGCAGCACGAAGGCGGCGCGGTGCACGTCAGAGTTGTAGTACTTCAGCTGCATCTGCGCCACCTGGTGCTGCGTCAGGGGCTGCACTGGCTCCTGGAAGTTGGTGCCCTGGGGACCAGGACAGAGGGGCATATGGCAGGGGTGCTTTTTTTTTTTTTGAGACAGTCTCGCTCTGTTGCCCAGGCTGGAGTGCAGTGGCACCATCTCGGCTCACTGCAACCTCTGCCTCCCGGGTTCAAGCAATCCTCCTGCCTCAGCCTCAGGTGTGTGCCACCATGCCCGGCTAATTTTGTTTTTTGTATTTTGAGTAGAGACGGAGTTTCTCCATGTTGGTCAGGCTGGTCTTGAACTCCCGACCTCAGGTAATCCACCCCCCTTGGCCTCCCAAAGTGCTGGGATTACAGGCATGAGACACCATGCCCAGCTTGGGGAGGGCACTTTATGCCCACCTGCCCCGGACCCCCACACCCCCTGGCACCCCCATCTCACCGGGTTCTTGCTGCACAGCATGAAGCCGATCTGGCCGCTGGGGTAGGTGGGGATGGTGCAGTAGGCATAGGCCACCACGGGGAACAGTGACTGGCAGAACTGCCGCATCTCCTTGATGAGGTCCAGGTGCAGCCACTGGCACTCACCTGGGGGTCCCCCCAGCAGCATTAGCATCCAGCAGGGCCCGTTCCATCCCGTCCCGCCCAGCCCCATTGCTCCAGGCCTGTGGCTCACCCTGGCAGCAGAGGACGCCATCTTCTTTGAGGGCCGTCTTCATGAGCTGGTAATAGGACTCTTTGAAGAGACTTTCGGCGGGGCCTGGGGAAGGATGGAGGAAGGCACACTGAACACAGCCTGGCTGAGACCTCCAGGGCCACTGTCACCCCACTACACAGACCCACACAGCTGCCCGGTGGCCAGAGCCAGGATCTGAACCCAGGTCGGCGGAGGCTCCATACTTACTAGAACCCACCCCCACTCCAAGGATAACCAGTCCAGAGCCAAGGAGAGGCTGAAAAGGACACGGGGGCCTCAGTGTCCCAAAGCCGGATCCCCACTCTCCCTGGGCCCCAGCTTTTGAACTCTGGGCAGCGGCCCGGCTCCTGCCTACTGTCCCGAGCCATGTTTCAGGAGCAGGTAACAACACAGAAGGGAAAAGTACAGCTCCAGTTCGAGGGCCGGGAGGTCCCTCTATCGTCCACTCTGAAGGCCTGGACGAGGCTGACCTCCAGACCTGCGGCTGCCAGAAAATCCTGGGGCCCGTCCGCTGCTTACCCATGGGGTCTGAGGAGTCAGTGATGATCACATCAAAGGCATCCTGATTCTGTTTCATGAACTCAAAACCATCACCCACGTGTAGGGTCAGCTTCGAGCTAGAATAGCCAATAGCCATCCCTGGCAGGAACTTCTTGGAGACTTGGATGACATCCTGGAGGGGATGGGAGGGACCAGACTAGGCCAAGGGGGCTGGGGGACCTGGAGCCAGACACAGCCATGTGGGACTCCTGAACTGCCTGAAAGGCAAGCCGCCTTGGGCAAGCCCCCCCTCACCCTTTTTTGGAGATGGAGTCTCACTCCTGTTGCCCAGGCTGGAGTGCAGTGGTGCGATCCCCGTTTGCTACAACCTCCACCTCTCAGGTTCCAGCAATTCTCCTGCTCAGTCTCCCGAGTAGTTGGGACTACAGGTGCATGCCGCCACACCCAGCTAATTTTTTTGTATTTTTAGTAGAGACGGCGTTTCCCCGTGTTGCCCAGGCTGGTCTTCAACTCCTGAGCTCAGGCAGTCCACCTGCCTTGGCCTCCCAAAGTGCTAGGATTATAGGCATGAGCCACCGTGCCCACCTCTCCTCTTTCTTTTGAGACTGGCATTGATCTGTCTACCACTGTCTCCCCATACCCGGGCAACACCTGGCATGTAGCATGATTTTAGTGAGCAGCTACCGAGTGTAAAGGGCAATGTACAAATAGTTGAGCTGTCTCTGGCCCCTGCCTGGGGGCTGAGATTAAAAATCAGCTTAGTTGGCTGGGTGAGGTGGCTCATGCCTTTAATCCCAGTACTTTGGGAGGCTGAGGTGGGTGGATCACCAGATCAGGAGTTCAGCCTGGCCAACATAGTGAAACCCTGCCTCTACCAAAAATACAAAGAAAATACCGGGCATGGTGGTGGGCACCTGTAATCTCAGCTACTAGGGAGGCTAAGGCAGGAAGATCTCTTGAACCTGGGAGGCGGACGTTGTAGTGAGCCAGGATCAGGCCACTGCACTCTAGCCTGGGCAACAGTGCAAGACTCCATCTCACAAAAACAAAACAAAACAAAAAACATATAAGCTTAGTCTTACTAAAAACTTGCCACGCAGGCGCCCTCACCACCTGCCAGGCCCTCTGCCATCTGGTTTTCCTACTGAACCCTCCCTGCCAGGTGTTTCCCGGATGGGGAAACAGGCCCTACCTGCCTTGCTCAGGGGTGTGCAGCTATTGCAGGGCCAGCTGGCCGGGAGAACCAGGACTCAAACCCCACCCCGCTGCTCTGTGCTGGCGCTCACCTCGTCGATCTCACACTGGACCACGGACTCCACGGAGGGGTGCTTCACCACCTCGCGCAGGACACCTCCGTCTCCGCCCCCGATGATCAGCACCTGGGAGGAGGGGGCAGTCAAGGCAGGGGCACTGGCAGGACTGGGTGCCCCCAGGCCCCTGGCCCCTCCAACCCAAGGGCCTCATCATTTTCTACCCTCGAAATGTTTTCGTGCCGGTGTTCCCTTTCCTGGAAGTTCCTTCCAGGGCTGCACCAGGATTCAGAAGCCGCGTCAGTGTCCGCCCCCACCTCTCTGCGGGACCCCCTGTCCGCCCCCACCCCTCTGCGAGACCCCCTAGCTTTCCTTGCATTTTCTCTGACGACCGTAAGGGCAGCATCTGGACGGAGCCTGTGGCACACCTGGGACCCCCCCCACCCCCGCCACGTCGTCGTCCAGCACTGTCCCAGAGGACAATTGGGGTACCTTTCGCGGGTTGGGGTGGCTGCAGAGAGGCAGGTTGGCGATCATCTCCTGGTAGGAGAACTCATCCCTCTCTGTGCATTGGATGACACCGTCCAACACCAGCACGTTGCCATAGGTCTTACTGCGGGCGGAGTGACAGTCGGGGACCTGGGTTCTCTGGGGTGGGGAAAACGTACCCCAAGCCGCCCTGGGTGAGGAGGGTCGCCCTACCCCGTCTAGGGGTCCCAGGGGTGAGGGTCGATGGTGACACGTGGCGAGAAACGCCAGGCAGGCCGCCGGGCGGAGGCCGGGCTGAGACCCGGGGTCTCCTCGGGCTCTGACGTGTCCCAGGGCTGAAACGTGGAGCGGGGCGCAGACTCTGGCTCCACCGCCCAAAGGCCCGCCCGCAGCCCCAGCCCCGGCCCCAGCCCAGGGAGGCGGGGTGAGGGGTGGCGAGGGGGGCCAGGGCAGGACGGGGTCCTGCCGGCCTGGGTCCCGGCGTGGAGGGGCCCGAGAGGCGGGCAGCGGGCGGCCCGGGATGAGCCGAGGGGGCCGGCGCCCGCGGGCAGCAGCGGTACCTGCGGAAGACGAGGATGTCCTGGTAGCGCGAGCGCCGGTGGTGGAGCAGCTGTTCCACCTGCAGTGACAGGGCCTGGCCGGGCCACAGGCTGCAGGTCTCGCGGAACCAGCCCTCGCGGATGGCGGCGGGGCCGGAGGCGGCTGGGCCGTCGGGGCCGGACTCCATGGCGGGCGGGCGGGCGGGCGGCGCGGGGCGCGGGCCCGGGACTGCAGGCCGCGCGGAGCCGCAGCACAACGGGACCAGCTCCGCCCGCCGCCCGCGCCGCAACCTAACCCGGGAGCGGGGCGGGGCTTGCCGGCAGGGGCGGAGCCCACGGCCGCCAATGGCAAAGCGGCTGCGCCGGGCGCTCATTGGCCGCTGGCCCTCAGCGCGGCACGGAGTGGCTGGGGCGCGCCGTCAGTCGGCGGCAGCAGGGTAGTGCGGTCCGCCCCGGGGGCCACGTGGGGCCCGGTCTGGGCCGGACTGCCGAGCCGGGTTCCGGGGCGGGCTGGGCCGGCGGAAGGGGTCCGGATTTTTCCTCCGCCCCCGCCGGCCGGGGCCGTGTACCCCCGGCCTCTGCTCCCTTCTCGGGGTTGGGAGAAACCGAGGGCCACGAGAGGCTGCGGGACTGGGGCTCGTGCGGAGTGCGGGAGCGCTGGGACCTGAAGAGCCGGGGCGTCAGCCTTTGGGCTGGAGACAGGGGAGCGGGCGGCTACACTGGGTTGCGTTGTTGCGAGATGCGAGTAAAACGTATGAACGTATCCCTCGCCGCATCCAAAATCTGGTTCCTTGTTGGACTTGAACAGAATATGTGGTTCGTCGGGGCGCACTGAGGATTTTTATTTACTAGGAAAGAATCATCACAACCAGCGAATTAACGAGCTGGATTTAGCCATTTTCCCTTAGATTCTCTGAGCCATGAGCCTATGGGTGGTGAATACGAGAGAAGTGCTTTTCTAAACGAGTTTCTAAATTTACCAGCAGTGTCCAGGAAGAGGCCCAGCACATACATATTCAGCACCAGAAGACTGGCACGCAATTTTTTTCGGCAAACTGGGTCTTGCTCCTTGAAGGGTGGGTGGGACTGTGCTGTTTTTATGAGAATGTCAGAGAACTTCTTACGATCACATTAAACATGCTAATTACCAAATATTAAATGCTAATTGTTCTACACGAAGTTCGAATGCCAAGGAAGGAAGATGAAACTGGTATAAGCTACTCCTGACATTATTTCAGGGATGGTTTTGACTGACGTTTTGCAGCCTCCACCTGGAGGTGGGGAACACGTTTCTTGTGTCGTCCCGAGAGCTGAATACAAGCGTTATCAGTGAGAGCAAGCTTCGAGCCTATGTTGTATTTGACCGGAGCATAGAAAGTTACCACAAGACAAAAGTATGCCAGATTGCAGGGTCATTTATTATGCCGGCGACCACAGAGGACTCACGTCTCTCCAACCTGTGGTGCCAAAAGGAGGGTGCCATGATTTTGTATACCTGAAAAACCACCTTGGGAGTGGGGGTGAGGGGCGGGGATGGGGATGATAAGGTTTCAGACATTTCAAGGGCTAGGGGATTCTGTGATTCACCTCCTGGGTGGAGACAAGGGCGGGGGTCTCCGGACATTCCAAGGGCTAGGGGATTCTGTGATTCACCTCAGTGGTTTACAGAAGTCAAGATATACATTTGTTTACACATCACAGATTTTAGCAGTTACTGATAAGAAAAGGTAAGCAGCTTTACATAGTTTTGAAGAACAAACTAGCAGTTCTATTTACAGAGGCCAAGGACAGTAGTTATTGTGAGGAGAATGGGGCAGCCATTTCAACTTATCTAAAAACAGTTTTGCATTTTATAAAATAGTTTTGCTCCAGTTCTGGCTCTAGGCCAGCACAATATCACATTCCTCCCTGTTCTATTAACATGTATTAAATCTTTAATAGGTTTCCTCTTTTTGACACAAGGGCCCATGTTTGGATCTCAGAACCATTAATTTGACCAAATCTATTTCTTCCTGGATAAATTTGAGAAGCATGTTTAAAAGGCATGGTCCAAATGTTAACCCTAGGACCATTAGCACCAAGGGTCCTGCTAATCCAGTGAGCAGGAATGTTAGCCAGGGGTTTACGGGAGGGTCTCGGGTGAGAAAAATGAAAGAGTTTCTGTTTGCAGCATATCCTGTTATAGTGGAGATAGTTCCACAACCCCAATGGGGGCAAAAGAATTCATTTGTCTCCACAGTTTCATCTTTTTGGTGGGGTGGATCCTGGGCACAGATATAGCCCCATGGTCTGGAGTTGTCGCTCTGCCCCTAAACTGCCACACCCAGCTATATCTCCACTTGTCCTGAAATTTAAGTGGGGGCCCAGGAGGGCACAGAGGTCCAGGGAGAAGGTAATGGGGGTCTCCGGAGAATACTCCAGGGTTAGGTTGACTAGGGTGGATCCCTTTCCGGTTAAGGAACTAACATATGCTCCAGTGGAGCCCTCGGTGATGACCCATCGATAGTAGGTGGGTGCCAAGGAGGGTCCCTTTCGGAGGGTGGTTGCAGGAATCAGGGAGATTAGGATGATGACTGAGAACGGCACAATAGTCTTAGCTTTGGGGGGGGTCCGTTGAGGATGGAACCGCTTCCCATCCTGCAACTGGGCGGTCAGTCTTGACGTGTGAGTGGTGAATCCAGGCAGTCAGTCTGTCCACCTTGATTGCCATGGGGGTGACCAGGATTACAGTGTAGGGTCCTTTCCAGCGAGGAGTTAGGCCAAAGGTAGTGACTCTCTTCACCAGGACTTCGTCCCCTGGCTGGAAGGGGTGTACCGGCTGGTCAGTGAAATCCACTGGGGTAGGTCGAGTTCCCCTGATGAGCGAGTGCACCTGGGACTGAACAGACTGGAGTGCCTGCAAGGACTTAAGGAGTGTATGGTTATGGACTCCAGCATGTATGGCGTTCGCAAGTCTGGGGAGTAAGGGAGGGGGCCTTTTAAACACAATTTCAAAAGGTGTAAAGCTTTTTTATAGGGAGTACATGGGGTACGGAGGAGAACAAAAGGAAGCAGGCTGACCCAGTTTTCACCGGTCTCCAGAATGAATTTTGTCAAAGTTTCCTTTATGGTCCGGTTCATCGTTTCAACCTGCCCTGAACTCTGAGGGCGATAGGCACAGTGCAGTTTCCAGGATATGCCCAGGGCCTTTACCAGGCCCTGTGAAACCTGAGCTGTAAATGCAGGGCCATTATCTGATCCCAGTGTCAGGGGCAAGCCGAACTGAGGAACCAGGTCCTGTAACAATTTTTTCGCTACTACCAGTGCGGTTTCTGACCTAGTAGGAAAAGCCTCGACCCATCCAGAGAAAGTGTTTACAAACACAAGGAGGTACGTATAGCTGCACGCTGGGGGCTTTATTTCAGTAAAATCTACCTCCCAGTGTTCCCCTGGGCTAGCACCCCTGAGTCTTATCCCTGCCTGACTAGGCCTACTGCCTCCTGGATTTACCCTGGCACATACTTCACAACGAGTAGTAGGTGCCTTTTTTTTTTTTTTTTTGAGCCGGAGTTTCCCTCTTGTTACCCAGGCTGGAGTGCAATGGCGCGATCTCGGCTCACCGCAACCTCCCCCTCCCGGGTTCAGGCAATTCTCCTGCCTCAGCCTCCTGAGTCGCTGGGATTACAGGCACACGCCACCATGCCCAGCTAATTTTTTGTATTTTTAGTAGAGACGGGGTTTCACCATGTTGACCAGGATGGTCTCGATCTCTTGACCTCGTGATCCACCCGCCTCGGCCTCCCACAGTGCTGGGATTACAGGCTTGAGCCACCGCGCCCGGCCACGAGTAGTAGTTTTTTCTAACAATCTTATATAAGTGTAGAATGTAGTATCTAACCCTCAGCAGCTCAGTTAATTTCGTTTGCCCTAAGTGAGTGGCCTGGTGTGTGTGCTTAACCAGAGCCCGTCCTAGAGCCTCAGGGAGCACAATCCTTGTGTCCGGTAGAATCCACCGTCCTGTGGAATCTTGTCATCCCCCCTGTTCTTTAGCAAAGTTTTCTTCCTCAGGTGAGTACGTTGGGGTAGGAGGCAGGGTTGGGGCCGGCAGAGTCACAAGAAGAGTCAGAAGTTTTACTGGCCCCACGGCTGCCGATCTGGCCTGTAGGTCAGCTGCCCTATTTCCCCTTGCCTCTGGTGAATCTCCCTTCTGGTGTCCTTTGCAGTGCATCAATGCCACTGCCTTAGGCTTCCATATAGCTTCTAGTAGAGCTCGGATTTCCTCTTTGTTTTTGATGATTTTTCCCTTTGAGGTAAGCAATCCTCTTTCTTTATAAATGGCACCATGCACATGGGCCGTGCGTGGCAAAAGCATACCAGCTATCCGTGTAGATGTTAACAATTTTTCCCTCCGCCCAGTCCAAGGCCTTTATTAAAGCTATAAGTTCAGCCTTTTGGGCTGAGGTTCCATGTGGAATAGCCTGGGCCCAGATAACCCGCTCTAGAGTGACCACAGCTGCCCCAGCGTACCTGACTCTGTCGACCATGAAACTGCTGCCATCTGTATACAGTACCTCCTCTGGGTTCCGCAGGGGGACGTCAGTGAGATCTGGTCGCACAGCGTGGACATCTATTGTCTGTTGGCAGTCATATATGGGTTCCTCTGGCTCGCTGTCAGGTAGCAGTGTGGCAGGGTTTAAAACTGTGGTTTTTGAAAATTTTATGCAGGGCTGGTCCAAAAGTAAGGTCTGGTATTGGGCTATGTGGGCATTAGACATCCATTTTCCCGTAGCTCCACGGAGTAGCAACTCCACCGCGTGGGGTGCCACTAAGTTCAACTCCTGCCCCAAGGTCAGTTTGTTCGCCTCCCTGACTAACAGGGCCATAGCTGCCACCGTCCTCAAACAAGCTGGCCACGCAGAGGCTACGGGATCAAGTCTTTTTGAAAGGTAGGCAACTGGCCGGGACCAGAGTCCCAATGTCTGGGTGAGCACCCCCTTAGCGACTCCCTGTTTCTCATGCACAAACAACTGGAAAGGTTTAGAGATGTCTGGCAAGGCCAAGGCTGGGGCTGCAGTCAGGGCAGTCTTGAGCTTGTCAAAAGCCTGTTGCTCCACCTCTGTCCATGTCAGGGGCTGATTTCCTCCAGCGCAGGCCTACAGGGGCTTGGCTATCTCAGCAAATCCCAGAATTCATAACCTGCAGTACCTTACTGCCCCAAGGAATTCTCGAACTTGGCGTTTCGTGGTGGGCGTGGGTACTTGCAGCACTGCTTGGCTTCGGCTGGGTGCCAGTGCCCGGTTGCCCTTCTCTATAACATAGCCCAGGTAAGTCACTTTTGGCTGGCAGAGTTGGGTCTTTTTAGCTGAGACCCGGTACCCCAAAGTCTGCAGGGTTTTTAATAATGACTGAGTGGTCTCTTTACAGGCCTCCTGGGTTTTTGTAGCCAAGAGTAAGTCATCCACGTATTGGAGTAGGGTACACTCTGGGAACTCAGCTCGGAAGGCAGCAAGGTCTTGGCTAAGTGCCTCATCAAACAGAGTGGGGGAGTTTTTGAACCCCTGAGGCAGTTTTCTCCGAGTGAGTTGCCCCGAGACTCCAGTATCAGGGTCGGTCCATTCAAAAGCAAATATAGGCTGGCTACCAGGGGCTAGTGGGAGGCAAAAGAATGCAGCCTTAAGATCCAAGACAGTGTAATGGTGTTCTGGGTCCAAGAGACTTAGGAGGGTGTACGGATTTGAAACTGTAGGATGAACAGTTTCTACCCGTTTATTCACCTCCCTCAAGTCCTGCACAGGCCGATAATCCTGTGTGCCTGGTCTTAGCATGGGGAGCAAGGGGGTGTTCCAGGGAGACTTACAGGTAGTGAGGATTCCTCCCTTCAGGAGTCTGGTGATGTGCGGAGCAATTCCTCGCCTGGCTTCCCAGCTCATAGGGTATTGCTTCACCTGGATGCAGTTGCCGTTGCTAATAGCTGGACCACGACTGGGGTGCGGTGACTTGCCAGCCCTGGGGGACTCGTTTCAGCCCATACTCCCGGTACACTCTCTTGAAATTTGTGGAGGAAGTCTGGTGCAGGTGGTTGATCTGCCTCCGAGGATAAAGCTTCCTGCAAAAGATACTCGTCTGACAGAGCACAGGTGATGAGGATCTGCTGAGGTGGCCCTGTGGCTAAGGGAGGAGGAATTGAGAGGCAAGCTTGACCCTCGCTGAAAGAAATATTTGCTTGCAGTTTGTGGAGCAATTCCCGTCACAGGAGTGGATATGGACACTCAGGGAATGAGTGACAGTGCCATTTCCCAGATCAGCGAATCGATTTGTGGTCCAGGGGCTAGCTGTGGTTTTTCCTGGAGTGCTGCTATCACGGCCTCAGTAACTCTCTTATTTTGCTTGGCCTCTAAGGTGTCTTTATTGTTAAAGACTTTTTTTTGGGGCAATTTTTAACAACTGAGTTAAATTCATTCTCTGGAACCTCTCTAATTTTTTTGCAATTTTCTTTTGATATCTGGGGCAGACTGGGAAACAAAAGCCAGATTGATGGCCCGCTGATTCTCCAGGCCTCAGGGTAATGGGCGTCTAGTAAGTGCTCAAGGAAAGCAGCTAGCAACTCCTGTGGACCCTGAGTTACAGTTCCTACCTCAGAGAGTTTGCTGGGCTTGTGGGCCACTCCCCTAACCCCTTCTATAAGATACCGGTGAAAAGTGTTCAGAGCCTGGTGACACCCCCCTCCAAGGTGTTGAGGTCCCATTTGGGGTCAGGTAGAGGGAAAAAGATCTTTTTTCCTCGCCCTGGACCTATGATGGCTTTCAGGGCTTCCTGTCTAATTTTGCCTTTTTTCTGTGGTGAACAGAAGTAGTAATAATTGTTGGCAGTTTTCCCAAGTGGGGCGATGCATCTGGAATACAGATTTTAAGAGTCCTGTCAAAGCCTGGGGCTTCTCAGAGAAGGGGGGATGTTGAGTTTCATTGTAAAACCTTGGCAACATCACCGCCTTAAATTCCCCAGCCTCCCAGCACTACCCCCTCCCAGGGAACTTTCCATCTGGGCAGGTACCTAACCCTCCCCCTCTCGCCGTCTTAGCAGTTCTCCAGTACTACCCCCTCCCGGGAACTCTTAGCAGTTCCCCAGCACTTCCCTCCTGCACAGCCCTCACACTGGATGCATCTCTGCCGGCTTGCAGGCCATAGAAATCCCCTTTGCCATGCCATGGGTGCTGCCAATTTTGGGTTTAGCCCAGCAGCTTTCCCTTGCTCTTAAAGCTCGTGCCAGCACTTGGTGTTTTGGTCCTCTTTTTGATCTCTATCACCTTCCAGTTATATAAGTTACTTGACAAGAAGGGGATGTGAACAAAGAATGGGCGACCCCAATTGTCTTCTGTTGGGGGTGCCTCTTGGAAAGGGAGGACTGCCGGTGGGTGCGGGGGCCCCGCTACGGGTGTGCAGGGGGGACAAGGTTTAGTTAATAGTACTGTCGAGGGGGGTGCTGAGGCGCTGGTTTAGAGGGCTTTGAGTAGGGTGGAAGTAATTCCTGATCCTCCGCTGGGGTGGGGAGAATGGCTGGCCCAGAAGGGACTTTCTTTTGGGCCGGCTAACGTGACCTGAAGTCTAGCCTGTTTTATGCAGCACTTTAGCCATGGGGGAGGCCATTGGACTAAACCCAACCATTGGTAGATGTATGGAAACTGCTCAGGGTATCCAGGAGTTTCTGCAACCATTTTCCATACAGCCTGGATAATTTTTGGGTCATAGGTCCCAGTATTTGGCCACCTAATTCCAAAAGTCGGCCATTCAAGTTCACACAAAGAGTGGAGTTTTCCAGGGGTTAATTTCACCCCATATTGGCCTGAGAACCCAACCTTGAAGTTGGCCGTCATGCATTGGAGGGGGTTACAAGGCGGGGAGCTAGACGACCCCATTTGTGGGTTTTTTTGTTTGTTTTTTATGCCAAATTTTCCTCAAGAGAATTCACTAATTTAAAACTGATTTCCCTAATTTAAAACTAGCTTCACTGAGGATTTGAACCAACAACCTTGCAGTTGCAGGCCCCACACCTTAACGACTATGCTAACAAGTCACT
>NW_022438186.1:0-2190 GCF_009761245.1 Sapajus apella | reverse complement strand
AGTTTCACTCTTGTTACCCAGGCTAGAGTGCAATGGCGCAATCTCGGCTCACCGCAACCTCCGCCTCCTGGGTTCAGGCAATTCTCCTGCCTCAGCCTCCTGAGTCGCTGGGATTACAGGCATGCGCCACCATGCCCAGCTAATGTTTTTGTATTTTTAGTAGAGACGGGGTTTCACCGTGTTGACCAGGATGATCTCGATCTCTTGACCTCGTGATCCACCCGCCTCGGCCTCCCAAAGTGCTGGGATTACAGGCTTGAGCCACCGCGCCCGGCAGAAAGCTTTTCTTAAAGCCAGATTCTGGATGCAAATGCTGCACCCTGAGGCAGTGTGGCCTGCCTCAAAGCTGGGCGGGGCTGACTGCCGGCAGAGAAAGGAAAAAAAAAAAAATGCTCTTAGTGTCAGTTTAAAACTGAACTTGCTGGCGGCAAGTTTTCTGCCCCTGAGGCTTCTGGTCCCCTTCGCTCTCTCTCCTCTGTCTACTTTTCTCTCTCCCTTTCTCTTTCCTCTCTCCTCTATCTACTTTCTCTCTCCTGTCTCCTTTCTCTCCTCTCTTTCTCTTTCCTCTCTTTCTGTAGTAAAGCCAATTTTGGAAAGCCTCAAATTTAAAATTTGGCCCTCTTTAAAGCAGGTTTTAGCAGGGCCTCTGCAGCCAGGTCCTGTAAGGACCAGACAACTGGATTTTAGGGTTTATTCCTAGTCCTAGTCAGAGGAACAGGGGGTAGGGGCCAAGGTAAGGTGTCGGTCTTTTTTCCCCGCAAACCACAACTGGCGACAATAAGCACTATGGAGGTTTAGCGCTGCCCGGGCATAATCCTCCCCCTTATACATTTTTAATGGCCAGTTGCTTTGGAAAGGTCGGGAAGTGACAAACAGGTGGACTAAGAGGTCTACCAGATGTGTGTTTTGGACCCACCACACCCGGTAGAGTGTGCAGAAGTGCTGCCAGTCAGTTTTTACTGGGGCAGTGACATCCTACCTCCCGACATCCAGGATGGTGCCAATATGCCTTTCTATGATGCACCGTTGGGCACTGCCCATAACATTGGACACTTTTCTGGCAGAATAAGCAGTTACCTATTTTCCATCCCAGCCTGAGAAAGAGCACCCGTAAACTCTGATCTAGGGTCTTGTTCCACACAAGCTCCAAAGAAGCTACCTCCAAGGTGTCGAGGGCACAATGGCCTCCCCAACCTGGAATCTGACCCAGCACGGGCAAAAGTACTCTTTTCCCGGTGGAGGTGGCTGGGAGAATTTACAGGCCACAATGTCCAAAACAAGGAAGAGAATAAAGACAACTAGAGTTAAGACTATCTGCCACATGGCAAAGGAAGAAAGAGTGAGGCCTCAGTGATAGAAGAAGAAGAAGATGAAGAAAGAGAAAAGAGTAATTTTTGCTGGGGTGTAATCAATAAAATTTCCCTGCATCCAGTGGTTCGTCAACCACTATAAGATATCTCCTACCTCAAGGGAAGATGGCCTGAACCGGTGTATGTCTGCTAGCAGGAGTCTAATAAAACTGACAAATTTACAGACGAGACAGGACCACATACAAGAGTGACAGACAAAGGGTGGGTGCCCCCCAGATGGGAGACCAGTCAGATGCCTGCCCGGCCACTTTCTCAGAAGAATTTTCAGGGGCGTCTTGGCTAAGGTGTACCCGTATAATCCCCGGGCCTGGTCACCTTAGGATGGAAGTCCAAGTAGGACAGCTCTGAGGTGAATCACCGTTATGCCCTACGACACCCCAGTGGAACCGCGGGTGAAGGCCCACACAAGCCCCGTAGCCTTTCAGCCGTGGGACTACATACATACACACTCACTCTCTCACTCACACAGAGGTTACGGAAAACAACCGAACGCTGCCACCCACTATGCCAGCTACCAGGGGCGAACGCTGGTACTCTGCACCAGCTACCAGAAACGAACGCTGGTACCCCCTGCACCAGCTACCAGAAGCGAACGCTGGTACCCCCTGCACCAGCTACCAGAAGCCTCAAGCGACGTCTCGGTGAGGCTTGCCAGGTTAGAGTTGCAATGACTCGTCAGTCCCCCGACTCAGGCCCAGACCAGACTTACCTCCGGAGGCTTTTTTTCTTTTAGGACCCTGAGGAATTTCGGGTGAATGTCGGCCGAGAGGTCGCTTATCCTCCACGGTGGCTCTCCGGGGCCCTGCGAAAGAACAGGGGG
>NW_022438185.1:0-17714 GCF_009761245.1 Sapajus apella | reverse complement strand
GCCAGTGGCTTCCCGTCATTTTCACTCACCGAGCACCTGAAGCTCCAACTCAGGGCTGCGCTTAAGGAGACTTCCGTCTTCTGTGGCGGCCTCGCACCAGTAAAGCCCAGAGTCTTCTCTTCTAGCGGCTAATATTTGGTATTCAGAGGATGTGTTCCTGCCTTGCAGGGTCTTGCTGCCCATGTAGAAGGCGAAGGAAAGCTGCAAACCAGGCCTCTGCAGGAGCAACTTTGCTTCACAGCTCAGGGTGACTAGATTCCCCTCCAGGAGCGGGGATGTCACAGACGCCTTCAGCACTGGAGCTGGAAATAGCTCTAAAGAGAAAGTTGATGGGGGACAGGGTCGCCTGTGTAACATCCAGGTCCTTTTCACAAGACATGCCCTTTACCCCCTTGGGAAAGCTGGCCCTGGGAAATGCATCCATAAGTCATAACCTTTCTTACTTCCAGCACAGAGCCATTCTTGGGGTGTCTTAATAGACATAATTAGGTTTGCCAGCTTGCTCAGTCCTACTGAGAATACCCCTATACCAGTGGTCCCCAACCTTTTTGGCCCTAGGGATGGGTTTTGTGGAGGACAATTTTTCCAGCCAGAAGCTGGGGTGGGGATGGTTCTGGAAGGAAACTGCTCTGCCTCAGATCATCAGGCATGTGCAGTTCACAATAGTGTTCATGTTCTTATCAGAATCTAATTGCTGCCACTGATCTGACAGGTGGAGGAGCTCAAGGGTAATGGTGCCCCAAGAGGAAGCTCACCTCCTGCTGGGCGGCCCAGTTCCTAACAGGCCACGGATGGATAAGGGTCGGGAACCCTGCTTTACATGGTCCATCCTTCCCTGAGTGGCCATGTCATCTGGTAGCCCTTTGGGTAGTAGTCAACTAGGTGTGAACCCTGATTCACACACTTGTCATTTCAGTGACTCATTACTTGTGTTCCTGACTGAAAAAGATAATATGGGACAGTAATTTCTTTCCCGCAGAAATGAACTTTTTTTTTCTCAGAAAAAGGTTGCTAGTGATTGTATTAAGAGGAAAGGCCATATGCAAACTGGAACAGAGGAAGCTGCTTAGCTTGCAGATGCTTAGGAGGAAGTGGCACCACAGAGGCTGTGCTGTCCCTGAGCGGTAGATGGACAGTATAACCCAGTTCCTAATGTGTTTTGGGTTTCCATTTCTATGACGCTTTCATGAGATTCCATGGTATTATTTTCTTATAACTCTCCTAGCTACCTAGAGTGAGTCTCTCTATTCCTTACAACCAAAATAAGATGAACGAAATGGATCTACATTATGCCCTGACTTTGACATTAGCTCCTGTGATTATTGATGGGGGCTGCAGTACACTGGAAAGAGCAATAGACTGGGACCCAGAGACCTCAGTTTTGGTTCCATCCCAGCCACTGGTCATGGTGAGGCCTTTAGTTAGGCAGTTGACTTCTCTGGAGCTCAGTTTCTTTGCTTGTAAATGAAAGTGAGGAGTTTAGATTATTTATGATGGTCCCTCAGAGGGAGGGACTATCAGTTCTATGACTATTCCGATACAATACCTTTCACAGTGACAGATACTCCTGCTGATGTGTAGCGATGCCGTCCCATGCCTGAGCAGTGGTAGATTCCATTGTGACTTATGTTGGTTTTCGGAACGATGAGATTAGAGTTCGAGTAGAAAGACTTGAGGACTTTGCCATTTTGATAGTAAAACACATTGTACACCAGCTTATTCTTCCATGCATGACACCTCAATGCCAGAGGCTCTCCTTCCATGAAGACTCTGCTGGAGACCTGGAGTAGTAGCCAGTCTGAAAAAGGTGAATTCAAAACGTATGCATACAGCGGAGGAGGTACAAGGAAGCCTGAGTTTGGCTGTGGGGCTTTCTGTTTTTTCTCCTTGAAACATCCAACCTCAGAGCTCTGCTAAATCTCAGGCCTATATCCAGTTCCTCAAATATCTTTAGCTTTGGTGGAAATAAAGGCAATCTTTACTGGCAGCTGTGCACGCAGCCCTTTCTTGTCTTCCCTTTCCAGATCTCAGAAGTTGGTTGAAACAAAAGCAGTTCATACAGCATGGTAGGCAGAATTCTAAAATGATCCTAATGACTCACTCCCTTGTGTAATCCCATGGAGTGTGGGTAAAACCTGGGACTTGCTTCTAGCCAACAGAATATGACAAAGAAGATGGGATGTTACTCTTGGAATTGCTACATTGTGAAGACTCTATCTTAGCAGACTGGATGAAGAAAGTCTCCTCCTGACCTTGAGGATGTAAGCTGCCATGCTGGGAGAGGGCCACAAGGCAAGGGCCTCTGGGACCTGAGAGTGGCCCCACATTGACGGGCAGCAAGAGAGCGGGAACCTCAGTACTATAACCACAAAGAACTGAATTCTGCCAGTGACCTTTGAGCCTGGAAGAGCTTCAAAAGAAACACAGCAAAGTCAACACCCTGACTGCAGACTTGGAAGACCCTCAGCAGGGCACTCAGCCAAGCTGTGATGGCAGTCCTGACCCATGGAAACGAAGATCAAAAATGTATGTTGTTGCGAGCTGCTAAAATTGTTTCACAGCGATAGAAAACAAATGCACTCCACCTCTTGACAAATTTGTTAATAGGACCACCCATCCTAAGACAAACACTCAGAAGGGCAAACATCAGATATAAACATCTTACTACATTGACAGGAATACTCACATAGTAATGATATCATTAGCAAAACAAGCTCCAAGTCAATGCATTCTTTCTTTTGACGTACACCTCTACACATAACCAAAAATGCGTCACCTACTTCTCCAGAGGCGGTTGATTTGGCTAAATAAAAATGGGGTTCTTAGGAGACCAAGGAGGAGAAGAGAAAATAATGCTTTTTCCCTCTTCAGAACTTATCTAAGAATGGAAGGCAGGTGTTTCTATGCTACATGTAGCATGACTTTTGCAGTCATGGATATTGACATAACGCTTCCAAATATAATTAATTCTCTTCCCTCCCTTATCCCCACCCACAGCCAGAAGGTGCTGGAAGATTGCACTGCCTGAACACTGACATCTTTACTTTACATATCCAAAAGAGTGGGAAATTGCAACACACCTCCATCGGAAACCATCTAACACTAGTAATTGTAGAAAATATTTGAATGACACAATTAATAGACTTGATTTAGTGGGATGCTATACTTTAGAAAGAAAATTCATATGCTCTCTAAACACACATGCAATGTAAGAAAAATTAAGTGTGAACTAGGCCACAAAGCGTTTTTCAACAAATACTAATGAACTGATATATTTAACACAAACTCTAACCAAAGTGCCACAACATTAGAAATCAATAACAAAGAAACACCCTCCAAAAAACTTCTAAATAATTCATGAATAAAAAGTGTCTAATGGAAATTTAAAAACTTTTAACCTTAAGTGGTGATGGGAGTATTACAAATCAAAACTCACGAGATGCAGCTTTCAGCAGACATTACTGATTTCCTACTCAACAATCATTCGCCCATCTTCATGCCCTTGGAGTAGGTCGGGGACACCCGTTTTCAGCCATATGATTAGGATTCAGGCCCACCAAGCAGCTGCATTTTCTTGGTCTCAGCATATACAGATTAAATTGAAATGCCTAAGGGTCAGTGAGCTGCAATTGAATCTCCCACGGCTGACTGTGGCAAAATATTTTAAAATAGGGCATGACGGCACCGACCCCAAATTTTGGTGTGTTGTACTGTAGTAAAATTAAGAAGTGTTGTTCATTGAAAACAAACAAACAAAACTATATGATAGTGGAAAGACAAACCACAGAATGGAGAATATATTTAAGACACTTGAAAAAGGACTTATATGCAGATATCCAGAATATATATAAATAACTCTTGTAAGTCAATAAGAAAAAGACAATAGAAAAATTGTCAAAAAGACCTTACAAAAGAGGATACCCAGCATGTGAATGGTCAATATCATAGTCATTAGGGAAATGCTGAATTTACATTTATTTTATTTTATTTTATTTTTTTTTTGAGATGGAGTTTCACTCATGTTACCCAGGCTGGAGTGCAATGGCGCGATCTCGGCTCACCGCAACCTCCGCCTCCTGGGTTCAGGCAATTCTGCTGCCTCAGCCTCCTGAGTAGCTGGGATTACAGGCACGTGCCACCATGCCCAGCTAATTTTTTGTATTTTTAGTAGAGACAGGGTTTCACCACGTTGACCAGGATGGTCTCGATCTCTTGACCTCGTGTTCCACCCGCCTCGGCCTCCCACAGTGCTGGGATTACAGGCTTGAGCCACCGCGCCCGGCTGAATTTACATTTATATATCCAAAAGAGTGGGAAATTGTAACATACCTCCATCAGAAACTGTCAAATACTATAATGGTAGGAAATATTTGAAACATGTTTAAAAAAAAAAAGGTCCACAGCCATAAGAGGTCAAAACCAGAAACAATCCAAAAGTCCCTCAGTAGAACGGGAAAATGTGAAATATACATAAATAAGAACAAATGAACTTCAGTTTATACAGTTCACAATCATCATGTTGAGAAAAAGAAACCAGACACAAAAGAGTACGTCCTGTCCTGTGCTGTAGCCCTTTATATGAAGTTCAAAAATAGGCTGAAAACCTATGGTGCTGGAAGTCAGTGTCAGGGGGTGGACTCGACATGGGCACGAAGGAGCTTCTGGGGCGCTGGAAATGTTCTATTTCTTGATCTGGATGCTGTTTACTTTGCAAAAATTTACTGAGGCGTACACTTATGGCTTGTCGTACATAGGTTATATTTCAATGAAAATTCACATTAAAAGGTAATGTAAAAAAGATATGAGTCTCAATAAGTCACTGATGCTGGTTGTCCTAGAGTCCGTGTAGAGGCAAAGAAAATGGCCTCTTCCCAGCCCTAGTCTTTTTGTTGTCACTTGAGCCATGAAACACTTCTGCTTGAACTATACAAAGTGTCTTGTTGAAACAGCTCTGTCAGAGGTTGCAGTGAGCCAAGATCGTGCCACCGCATTCCAGCCTGGGCGATGGAGTAAGACTCTGACTCAAAAAAGAAAAGAAAAAAAGAAAAGAAACAGCTCTGTCAGCTTCCCTCACTCTCCATCCTAGGAATTTATTTACAGAGATCTAAGGGACACATGAGGAACATCTCCCCTCAGACATTCAGACAGTTTCAGCACATTTCCTCTAATAGCAACCATGTTTGCATAAAGGTAATTTCGCCTCCAGTGTGGATTAACGTTTGCATTCTCACTTTCAAAGAAGTTTCAACTCATGACTTCTGAATAACTAAAGTACATTTGGTTATTTTTGTCTTGCATATTGAATGAGGCTTTTTTTTTCTGAGAATATTGCAGTCTCCATCTCTTGACAAACAGAAACTCCTTATAGGTTTAAGTGGGCTGTGGGTTTTTCTGCTTCTATTTATTAAAATATGACGATAATTCCATGCTCCGAATATTATCTTATAGATATATTATGAAATGTGCCCCCAGAATGTATGTATAAAGATGTTTACTGCAGCAGTGGTTGTAAAATAAAAAGAATGGAAAGGTCTTATAAATTTACTAATAGGCAGAATGGTTACATTAATTCTGGTACAGCTGTGCAGCAGACATTTTAAAGTAGATTTCTATTAATATAAATAGGCCTCCAAGATATTTTAAGTGATAAAAGTAAGATGTAGGTCAATACATAGAAAGTATTCTACCAACCACAGTTTTAAAACTACATACATATAATATATATATAATGTATAATTTAAAAAAAAATATATATAAGCAGTTGTTTTTCTGTGGAAGGTGACCGCAGACCTAGGGTTCTGGGGTGGGAGGCAGATAATTCATTGTTCCTCATTGCCCATTTGTTTGAATTATTATTATTTACTATGTGCAAGCATACATTTGGAATAATAATACAATCTCAGGGCCTAAGTCTTACTCTAGACATCCTACTTAGAGCTGGCCCAGCTGCATTACTGTCGGTACGCAGTTTAAGGACCCTGCTGTGATGTTTTGAGTATACTGATTTAAACACCTGGTAGGTACAGAGAGCTGAGATCTGCACTAAGATAAATCGACACACACATGTATCTGGCGTCCAGAAAGGAGAGAACACAGAGGAAGACCTTGTGGTTTCCAGCCCTCCTGGTCCAAGTCATACTTACCTCTGTGGACTTCCAGCTGCACGGGGTCACTTAGCACTGAGAGACCTGTCTGGCACCTGTATTCACCACTGTCGTTGACACTGGCAGAGGTGATGCTGTAGCTGGGGGTCGAGATCTGAGTGGCTGTACCGTTGAGAAACCACTGTGTGGCGCTGTTCCCAGGCACATGGGGCCCCACGCACTGTAATGTTACAGTTTCCCCTTGGAACACGCTGACCCATGGTGGCTGCAAAGTGATCACTGCCTTTGTGGGGTCTACTTGGAGATTAAAAGAAGAAAAAGAAAAAGATCAAGTGGAGTAAAAGGGAGGGCTCTGGGCAACCGGTAAGGCTTTTTGTGGATAGCACAAGGGAAAAATACATATTTAGATTTATTTGAAAAACAGGCGAGTGGAAACCTACAAAAGCCAGCCTTTAAGAGTGTTCAACTCCTGCTGCAGAGACTTCTGCCCGTGTTATTAAATCCTCATCTGGGTGTTGGGAATTTGGGGCTCCTGATGATTAAATTACTGATGTAGGTTTTTCTGCTGGGAGCAATGAAGCAGACTTTTAGACTTGGACAAGCTGTTTTCCTTATCCTCTGAGCTACACTGTCTCTGAGAGTACAGCGCAGGTCAGCAGCTTCTGCACTGGAAACGGAGCTTGAAACTCTTGTCTTTGAAACCTTCAGTACTTGCCTGGCTCTTTCTAAGGAGGAAAAAAACCCACTCATCTTTCCTGTAAAGGAGACTGGTTTCCCAACGTCCCATTGGGAAACCCAGCAGACTATATCAGAGTTTGTGCAATTCTGGCCCTTTCCTGCTGTTATATAGACATTTAGGCATTTTATTTAGAGGAAAGAGCTCATTCAGAAAACTTTTGAATGAGATCTTAAAAATCACGGTTCTTATGAAAATCATAGTCTGAACATGGGAGATTTTGCATAATTTGTAAATCTTTCTCCTTTCTCTGCTTTCCCTATATGCTCTTCTTCTGGTTAATAGGACCCATCCTTTGGAAGTAGGAAAATGGCATAGAAGCAGAGCTGGAGATCACTCACCCACTTGCCCATCAACTGGAACTGCAAGAGATCAGAGAATAAAGATACCAGTTGGTCCAGGGAAAATGATGAAGAAGAGAGAATTTGGGAGGCAGAATTAATGTAGACTCTGAGGGATCAGCTTAGGTCTTTTGAGTTTCTATTCCCTTTCTCAAAATTAAGTACTAACAGAACTGAACAAGCTGCAGATGGTGATCAATGAAAGGTTACTGTGGTGCTTCCAGACTTAATGGTCCTCAGGGCCTCCCTTCCTGTCCTTTTGGTAAAATAAGCTCTGATAAACCATGGAAGCACAGACACAGCTGTCTCCAGACTCAGGAGTTCTACCCAAAGTTACCACAGCAAGACAAAACCCTTGACTCCCCACAGCCACAGCCTGTACCCTTCTAACCATCCTCTCAGAGACCAACTTACCCCAAAGGAGCAGAACTGTCAAGAACCACATGTTATCTTCAAGCTGGTGGGAGCAGTGAAATCTGTAACGTGTCAAATATTGAAGAGGTTCTGCTGGGGGCTCCGGAGCCAAAGTAGAAAAGAGAAAGGAAATTGCCTCTTCTGAACATTTTCATCATGTTCCTTTTTTGAGAAATACATCTTGAATTCATGAAACATGCTTTCCCCAATTCTCATACCTCTTAGCCCACCTCTCCCAGTTTGTAGCTCTGACTTTTAGGTTATGAACTCTCAGAATCCAGGGAAAAGGCTGAAGTTTTATTGACCTTCTATTCTGATTATCTTTTCCTTCTACCATTTCTGTTTCTTAGGGTTAGAATATGGCAAAACCTCACTTTTAAAAATTGGTTCAATGCCTGGGTAATGTTGCCAAATGATCATTCAAATCCAGAAGTTTCTATGTCAGCCTCTATCAGGCCATGGGAAAAGTTACTCATCTTTGAGAACTGCCCTAATATAAACCACCCTCTGCTCCTCTGGGGAACACAGACAGGATCAATCTCCCATTTTTGTTAAAAAAGAAAACAAACTCTCTTCCTGAAAGATGTCATGAATTTGGAGTGTTTATTTTGGCTAAATCCAAGGAAATTAAATGTTTAATGTGGATGCTATAGAGGAAAAAATAACTCATGTACATGGATAGGAATATCCTCAAGAAGAGAGTTTCAGAGTATAAGTGGGGAGCTCTGTGCCACTAAACTGAGGTGGTTTCTGAGACAGACTTGTAACCCTATAAAAAGACTTTTAGCTGTGGTAAGAGAGAGAGCTGAACAAAGCGGGAGTGCAGAGAGACTTGGGTGGCAATCTTACTGGCAGAGAATGAAAACTGATGGCAAATCATGCTGTAGATTGACATACTGGCCCCAGGTTCTCACCTCTCCCTGAATCGACACTCTCTCCACAGCCTCATAAATGTACCACTCTGACTCTTGACAGTGGCTCATCATGCAACTTTCATTGGCCAGTGAAATATGAATGAAAACTACATGGTGCTAATTTGAAACTTAGCACTTAGGAAGGAAGCTTCACACATTATCTCTCACCCTCTTGTTCTCCTGCGATTGCTGAGACAGGATCATGTTTTAGCTAGCCAGCCCCAGTACGAGGCAGAACTGCCCTGGACATTGTAGCTTGACGTGCAGCTGTCTCATCTGCCCTGCAAACCTGTGAGTGAGAACTAAACGCTTACCATTATATGCCACTGAGATTTTAAGATTGTTACACAAACAATAGCTGACTGATGCAAATGAAAAGCAAGGAAGACAGGCTGGGAAGAATCAGGTGTTCTGAAGAGATGAGAGAAGCCTCAGCTTGTTGAAATTTATGTTCAAAGCCTGTATTTGTTAATTATTTTACTATTTTGTCTCCAAAGTTTTCAACTGCATGCATGTACCATAATTTATTTCATCAACTTCTGTTCATGAACATGTAGGTTATTTTTAAATTTTTACTGTATGATCAGTAAAAAAGGCTGTTTACTACCATTGATAGTCCTGTGTCTACCTTTAAACATTTGACTTGCTGCTTCCTTGGAACACATTCCTAGAATCAGCAGTGCTTACTCAAAGGAAATGTACATTTTTTTACTTTGGATAAGATGCTATCAAATTGTCTGTGATCATTGTCCTCATCACTGAATAAATGATGAGTGTTATTTTAGAGTGCTTATTACATGCCAGACAAATACACTTGATGCATGTTTTCTTATTTAAGCCTCACAATAATCTGTGAGTAGACAATAGTATCTGCATTTTACAAATAATACATCTAGTGAAAGAGGAGATCAGTAATTTGTCCAAGGTTGTAAAAAGTAGAAGCAGGATTCAAAACTAGACAGTTTGATTTCCTTTATGTACTCACCAAGGGAGTAGAACAGTGCCCACCCCATCCCTTACAATTCCTGCTTTGTAGGAAAATAGCTGCTTCTTTGAAAAATAAGTGAAATCATTTCATTGATTAAGATAATATGAGGGAATGAGGATTGTTGTGTAAGGGGAATGTAAGATCTATAACCTGGAAGGATAAACTACTTTGTTTTTCTAATAAGTATCTATTGTTTCCAAATGTTGAGGAAATAGCCATTGATAGAGGTTTAAATTCATGTGAGAAGAGCTAGAAAAACGGAGCAAACATAGTAATGCACGCAGAGCAGTTTTCTAGCATTTGATGGACAATGAAAATCATGCTCTGATCTCACTTATTATTATGTTTTTTCTATTTTCTTGTCTTGGGTATGTCTTTAGCTCTGTTCTCACTTATAAGCGGAGCTGAGCGATGAGAACATGGACACATGGTGGGGGAACAACACTCTCCAGCCTGTCTGGTGGGGCGAGGGGAGGGAGAGTATGAGGAAGAACAGCTAATAAATGCTGGGCTTAATACCTAGGTGATGGGCTGATCTGTGCAGCAAATCACCATGGCACACATTCACCTACACACATGAACCCCAGAACCTAAAATAAAAATGGATGGAAAAAAATCATGATGCTTACAAGAGCCATTAGGAGAATTTACATCCATATATGACATTTGTATTTCCATATACTGATCCTTTTTTTATGCATATATTGTTATTTTCTCTCTCTTTTTTATACTGATACTTTTATAATGCCATCATACTCATAGGCTTCATTTTTTTTTTTAAATCACTTTACAGGCCAGGCGTGGTGGCTCACGCCTGTAATCCCAGCACTTTGGGAGGCCAAGGCGGGTGGATCACGAGGTCAAGAGATCGAGGCCATCCTGGCCAACACGGTGAAACCCTGTCTCTACTAAAAATACAAAAAATTAGCCGGGCGCGGTGGCACATGCCTGTAATCCCAGCTACTTGGGAGGCTGAGACGGGAGAATTGCTTGAACCCAGGAGGCGGAGGCTGCGGTGAGCCGAGAATGCGCCATTGCACTCCAGTCTGAGGAACAAGAGAGAAACTCTGTCTCAAAAAAAAAAAAAATCAATTTACAAATACAGTTTTCTCAAGGGTAGATGCAAAGTCTTATTTGTCAATTTTAACAAAAATTGCTGTCTTCTCTACTACAGAAAATGATTTTTGAACAATTATTTGATATGTTTTTTAAAAGGTAAGATAGGCTGGGTGCAGTATCTCATTCCTATAAGCTCAAGCTCAACACTTTGGGAGGCCAAGGTGTATGGATCGCTTGAGCCCAGGAATTTGAAACTGACTGGGCAACATAGTGAAATCCCATCTCTACTAAAAATAAAAAGAATTAGCGGGGTGTGGTAGTTCATGCCTGTGGTCCCAGCTAACTGGGGAGGCTGTGACAGGAGGATTGCTTGAGTCTGGGAGGTTGAGGCTGCAGTGAGCTGTGATTGTGCCATTGCATTCCAGCCTGGGTGACAGAGTAAACAAACAATGCTAAGATAATTTAAGCTTCATATAGAATTGAGCAATAATTTATTTTAATCTCTGTGAGTAAAAAACAGCAGTGTTTTATTTCCTATTCAATTCCTTCTTTGATGACCGTGTGTTTTAGAAACTACTCAAATGTATTTACTAAATTTTCGGTAAAGAATTGCATATAAGTAGTTGTCTATAGCACAATTTTGCTTAATATGTTTTGTATACTGTTTTAACAGCTCTTAGGTGAAATATACTACTTTCACGTATTTGCTAATGCTTGAAGTGTTTTTCAAAGATTCACATAAAGTTTATCTGAAGTTTTTCTTCAACTACCATTCATTATAAAAAGTTCCCCAGTGGTTCAATTTTAAGTTTCCATTAATAACTCATTAATTTTTTATACTTATTCTTACTACTCGATCTTTTATTTTTAGAAATTCTCATCTATGATTTTATAGGAACTTTTACAGTAAATTTCTGGTGGTATTATAATGTATCTTTTACAAGTTGTTTCAATTTGGGATGACCTTGTCCATCTCCTCTTCCCCTGACCTCACCTTTTTGTGTTGTCACAAACATGTCTATCAAGCCCTTTGCCTATTTTCCTATGTGCCCTTGAGATTCTTTCCTACGCTTTTAAGTGATCAACTCATAAATCTCAGTCTGTTTATTTTTACATATACAGTTTTCATCTTTCCCTAGATAGCAAGGTCACTCATTTTGATTTTGTTCCTGTATCACAGCAGCAAGAGGAGAAGGATGGGAAAACTGTTAAAATATTTATGTAGCTTGTGGTCCTAAAAATAGCGATCATTGGAAGTCACATGAAAACTCTTCACGCCGGGCGCGTTGGCTTACGCGAGTAATCCCAGCACTTAGGGAGGCTGAGATGGGCAGATCACGAGGTCAGGAGATTGAGACCATCCTGGCTAACATGGTGAAACCCCGTCTCTACTAAAAATTCAAAAATTAGCCGGGTGTGGTGGCATGCTCCTGTAGTCCCAGCTACTGAGGAGGCTGAGGCAGGAGAATCACTTGAACCCGGTAGGCGGAGGTTGCAGTGAGCCAAGATCGTGCCATTGCACTCCAGCCTGGGCAACAGAGCAAGACTGTCTCTAAATGAATGAATGAATAAATAAATAAATTCATTCTAAATAGGAATGCAGGATGTCAGCTTCTGGCCTCACAGACTCTGAGTCTGTCTATCACAGGGGAAAAAAAAAAAAATAATGCTTCACATGAGCTCCTTCCCCAAGTTTTAACTGCCTGGTAGTGTGAGTCAGGTGCAGACACTGCAGGGCTCTCCTGAGACCCTCATTTATTATACATGTGTGAGAGACTGCAGTGGCTTGTTAGATCAGACAGTATCAAAGCTCACCATCTTCCCTGCCCCCTAACCCAGCACCATTTTTCCTTGACCATCTTGGTGTGTTAGCAAAGCACTTTCAGAGTCATGGTGACAAGGACAGGGGGCGTTGGCTGAGTCGGAGGACTCTAGGTAGAAGGCGTAGAGAGGTCAGAAAAGTCTATGAGGTAAGAGATTGGCCACAGACTCTTCCTACTTCTTTGTCCTTGTTCCACCCCAGGGGAAAAAAAAAACTTTACTTTCTTTTAGAACTTAAAAAAGTCAACTAATATTTTATACAAATGAAAAAATGTGTGCTATATATGTGTATATGGTGAATGGTGCAAAATAAGAAAATGAACATTTATGAACCCACAACCCAAATTAACAACTAGAATATTATTAATGTCGTACCAGAGTTCCAGCCAAGATGGAGTAGCAGAGACAGGATTTATCCACTCACCTGAAACAAAACCAAGCGAAACAAGAGAATAACATGTATGAAAATGTTTTTTTGAAACTGTGGACATCAGGTAACAAAAGACAGTCATCCCTGAGAGATAGGGAAGAAAACGGATGATTTTTTTTTTCTTCCTGCAATTGCCTCGCCCACTGCACAGAGAGGGTCTCCAGGCTATGGCACAGGGCGGGGAACTCAGACAGATCCCAGGGGAGTCCTGGGGTGGAGGAGACAGAACTGAGAGTCTGGAGAGATCAAAGTGGCTAGAGTGCATGGAACAAAAAAATGGAAATGAAAAAGCTGCACATAGAGAGATCTGCTGAGGGTCCCCACCAAGTATTCAGCAGAGCAGTAATCAGTGTGTTGATCTAGGAGGAAGAGGCCGAAGCACAACATGTAATTTAAAAGGTTTACTTGAGCCACAGCTGCCCAAGACACACTTCCAAGTTAACTCAGGGAGTGCTCGGTCAGCGTTTGTTAGAAGCAGGTTATTAAAGGCAAAGGTAAGAAGGAGTGGGTGGATTCAAAGTTCTTTGATAGAAATTTTCATTGGTTTACAGAGATAACATTGATTAGTTATCGGCTATACATTGGTGAACTATAGGGTATGAGTTATGGTGTCCCGCATATGGCATTTTATGGCTGCTTGGCATCAGTCTGGAGCCCGTATAGCAGGCGGAGGATAAATAATTTAAGAGACTTAATAATTTAAGAGAGAATTATTTAGCTCAAGGGGAAGTGATGACTGCAGTTTCATTCCAATACCTCTCTGAGCCTGATAATTTAAAGGGGCTCATACTCCTCAGATAAAAAGTTTTTTCTTTTTTTTATTTCACAGATGCATGTGTGTGAAAAAAACTACCCCAGGAAAGAACCACTCGAAAGCATTAACTGGAACAGTACCCAGCACTCACACAGGGCTGGAAATAGTGCCACTTCCCAGAAAAGGAGAGCACAATTCGCAAGGCATGTGATAGAGAATGCAGAAGGGTCCTACCTCAGTTAAGACATGGGAAATAGGGAAGGACTAAAATCCAACTTCTAGAGATGGAAACCAGTATGCTGGATGAGATTGAGAGCACATTAGACCACAGAAAAAAGATGAATGAACACAAAGACAGAACAGTAGAAACAATCCAAAATGAAACAGAGTTAGAAAGAAAACGAAAAGAGCATCAGTGAGGTGTGGGGCAACTTCAAGTGGCCTAATATATGTGCAATTGGAGTCCTTGGAAAAAGAGGGAGGTGGGTGTGTCAGAGGCGTTTGAACCAGAGCAACTCCATCTTGAATAGGGACTGGTGGAGGTGGGGGGGGGAATAAGGCTGAGACCTATTGGGCTGCATTCCCAGGAGGTTAAGGCATTCTTAGGCACAGGATGAGATAGGAGGCCAGAACAAGACACAGGTCACAAAGACCTTGCTGATAAAATGCTACTGTAAAGAAGCTGGCCAAAACCCATCAAAACCTAGATGGTGATGAAAGTGACCTTTGATCATCCTCACTGTTCATTATATGCTAATTATAATGCATTAGCATGTTAAAAGACACTCCCATGAGCACCATAATAGTTTATGAATGCCATGACAACATCAGAAAATTATACTATAGGCCAGGCTCGAAGGCTCATGCCTGTAATCCCAGCACTTTGGGAGGCCGAGGCGGGTGGATCACAAGGTCAGGAGATCGAGACCATCCTGGCCAACATGGTGAAACGCTGTCTCTACTAAAAATACAAAATATTAGCTGGGCGTGGTGGTACGCACCTATAGTCCCAGCTACTTGGGAGGCTGAGACAGGAGAATTGCTTGAACCTGGGAGGCGGACGTTGCAGTGAGCCGAGGTTGTCCCACTGCACTCCAGCCTGGTGCCTGGTGATGGAGTGAGACGCTGTCTAAAAAAAAAAAAAAAAGAAAAGAAAATTATACTATATGGTCTAAAAAGGGGAGGAACTGTCAGTTCCTGGAATTACTCACCATTCCTGGAAAACTCATGAATAATCCACCCCTTGTTTAGCAAATTATCAAGAAATAACCACAAAAATAGCCAACCAGCAACCCTTGGGGCTGCTCTGCCTATGGAGTAGCCATTCTTTACTCCTTTGCTTTCTTAAATAAAGTTGCTTTCACTTTACGGACTCACCCCAAATTCTTCCTTGCATGAGATCCAAGAACCCTCTCTTGGACTCTGGATTGGGACAGCTTTCTGGTAACAGACAGAAAAAATACTTGAACAAAGAATGGCCAAAATGTTTTCAAACTTGATGAAAACTTGTAGGAGACAAGAATGTGCCACCCTAAAATATGACTTTTTGGTATAAGGATGATTTTGAGCTGATTATTTTGAAAAACAGTAGACACTGAAGAATTCTAAAAACACAGTAGAAGTTACTCTTCTATAAGGGAAATTTACCTTTTTTTTTTTTTTGAGAGAGAAAGTCTTGCTCTGTCGCCCAGGCTGGAGTGCAGCGGTATAATCTCAGCTCATTGATGCAACTCTGCCTCTCAGGTTCAAGTGATTCTCCTGCCTCAGCTTCCCAAGTAGCTGGGATTACAGGCATGTGCCACCACACCTGGCTAATTTTTGTATTTTTAGTAGAGGTAGGGTTTCATCATGTTGGTCAGGCTGGTCTGGAACTCCTGACCTCAGGTGATCTGCCCAAAGTTCTGTGATTACAGGGGTGAGCCACCACAGTGGCTGGAAATTTACATTTTTAAAGGAAATCCCCATTTGTAAGGTTATCTCCCTCTTTGTGCTAGGAAAAGAAGGAGGACTAAATCACAAAGGCTTTTATCAAGGTAGAAGGTACCAATTTAAATCTGCATAATAAACCTTACTCTTGTTTGCTTTTCCTGAACATTTCCCCATAACTGGCTTTCCCAACACTGTTCTTTCTTTCTTTTAGTTGAAGATGCTACAGAAGTGAAAATTCTAGGCCACCTCTTTGAGAGTTATTCATTTCTCCCTGAGTATCTGTTTTTTCTCTTGTTAATCTGTCTTTTGTTATTAAGGTTTATTAAGGGCTTAGCTGAGTACTCAGAGGGTAGAAGAAAAATTATTTTGTCTCCCCTACACTATAAATTTACAAATCCAAGATTCTCAATGTACCCCAAGCACAAAAACAAATCAAAACACCCCCCAAACAACAAAAACCATGAAGAAAACAGCATAAGGATATAATAATCAAATTATTGAAAATTTGTGATGGAGATAAACTCTCAAAAGTGATCAGAGGAAAAAAAGACACGCTACACACAGAGAAACAAAGAAAACATCAGATTTCTTGCTGGAAATAATGCAAGTGAGAAGGCAATGTAGCTGCAAAATCTTTAAAAACTATTTTTTTTTTTTTTTTTGAGTCGGAGTTTCGCTCTCGTTACCCAGGCTGGAGTGCAATGGCGCGATCTCGGCTCACCGCAACCTCTGCCTCCTGGGTTCAGGCAATTCTCCTGCCTCAGCCTCCTAAGTAGCTGGGATTACAGGCACGCGCCACCATGCCCAGCTAATTTTTTGTATTTTTTTTAGTAGAGACGGGGTTTCACCGTTTTGACCATGATGGTCTCGATCTCTTGACCTCGTGATCCACCCGCCTCGGCCTCCCAAAGTGCTGGGATTACAGGCTTGAGCCACCGCGCCCGGCGCTAAAAACTATTAAAAGAAAAAAAGATGTTATAGATGTGTAAGTGTTTAATTTTATAAGATGATGCCAAGCTAATTTCTACACGGCTATACTACTTTGCCCTGCCATTAATAGGATATGAGGGTTTCTGTCATTAAATTCTTTGTCAACACTTAGTATTTGTCAACAAAAAGAGTCAAACTCTGTAAAATTTTGGAGATTTATTTTGAGGCAAATATGAGTGAACAATGGCCCGTGACACAGCCCTCAGGAGATCCTGAGAACATGCACCCAAGATGGTCAGGATGCACCTTGGTTTTATACATTTTATGGAGATATAAGGCATCAATTGATACATGTAAAATGTACGTCGATTCAGTTTGGAAAGGCAGAACAGCTGGAAGTAGCAGGCAGGAGTGGGGTGGCTTCCAAGTCACAGACAGATTCAAAGATTTTCTGATTGGCAATTGGTTATTATCAATAGAAAGGAATGTCTGGCTTATGATAAGAGGTTGTGGACACCACGGTTTTATCATTCAGATGAAGCCTCCACGTGTCCAGGCAGCAGACTGCAGAGAGAGTAGATTGTAAATGTTTTTTATCAGACTTAGAGTCTGTTCTACCAGTAATTTTTAAAGGGAGGAGGATATGATGAGGCATGTTCAGCTCCCCCTTCCCATCATGGCCTGAACTAGTGTTTCAGGTTAACTTTGGAATGCCCTTGGCCAAGAGTAGGGGTCCATTCAGATGCTTGGAGGACCTTCGAATTTTATTTTTGGTTTATATACTACAAGAAGACTTCTTAGTCCCCATCTCCATTTTTGTAGTTATAAAATAATACTCTTTAGTAGTCTTGGTTTAGATTTCCCTGATTACTAATGAAGTTGACAGCTTTTTCATATGTTAATTTACCATTTATGTACTTTCTTCCATGAAATGTCTGTTTGTGGCTTTTATTTTGTTCATTGTATACACTTTTGTCTTCTTATTGGTTTATAAAGGTTTAAAAATTTAGCCTCATACAAGCCCTCATGGCTTACTTCTGTTGAAATTATTTTTTCCTGATTTTCAGCTCATCTGACTTTTTGTTGTCTTTTCATATATAAAAGTTCTTAATTTTGATGTGGTTTAATTTGTCAGTATTTTATTTTATGATTGATATTTTCTCTTGCTTATGAAATCTTAGCTGATTCCAAAGGATTTTCTTCTAAAAGTATTAGACTTTTGCCTTTTACATTTAAGTCTTAAATCCATTTGTAGGTGATGTGAGGCAAGTATCTAATTTCTTTTCTCCCCATA
>NW_022438184.1:0-17718 GCF_009761245.1 Sapajus apella | reverse complement strand
TGTATTGGGTGCATATATATTTAGGATCGTTAGCTCTTCTTGTTGCACTGATCCTTTTACCATTATGTAATGTCCTTCTTTTTCTCTTTTGATCTTTGTTGCTTTAAGGTCTAATTTATCAGAGATGAGAATTGCAACTCCTGCTTTTTTTTGCTCTCCATTTGCTTGGTAAATCTTCCTCCATCCCTTTATTTTGAGCCTTTGTGTATCCTTGCATGTGAGATGGGTTTCCTGGATACAGCACACTGATGGGTATTGACTTTTTATCCAATTTACCAGTCTGTGTCTTTTGATTGGGGCATTTAGTCCATTTACATTTAGGGTTAATATTGTTATGTGTGAATTTGATACTGCCATTTTGGTGCTGGCAGGCTGTTTTGTCCATTAGTTGATGCAGATTCTTCATTGTGTTGATTCTCTTTACCATTTGGCATGTTTTTCGAGTGGCTGGTACTGGTTGTTTCTTTATATGTGTAGAGCCTCTTTCAGGAGCTCTTTTACAAGAGCTTTACAGCTGGCCTGGTGGTGATGAAATCTCTGAGTACTTGCATGTTCACAAAGGATTTTATTTTTCCTTCACTTATGAAGCTTAGTTTGGCTGGATAGGAGATTCTGGGTTGAAAGTTCTTTTCTTTAAGGATGTCGAATATTGGCCCCCACTCTCTTCTGTCTTGTATGGTTTATGCTTAGAGATATGCTGTGAGTCTGATGGGCTTCCCTTTGTGTGTAACCCGACCTTTCTCTCTGGCTGCATTTTCTCCTTTATTTCAACCCTGGTGAATCTGACGAGCATGTGCCTTGGGGTTGCTCTTCTTGATGAATATCTTTGTGGTGTTCTCTGTATTTCCTGGAGTTGAATATTTGCCTGCCTTGCTAGTTTGGGGAAATTTTCCTGGATAATATCCTGAAGAGTATTTTCCAGCTTGGATTCGTTCTCTTCATTGCATTCAAGTACATTTATCAAACGTAGATTAGGTCTTT
Source organism: Sapajus apella (assembly GCF_009761245.1). NCBI lineage: Eukaryota > Metazoa > Chordata > Mammalia > Primates > Cebidae > Sapajus > Sapajus apella. The sequence goes on along the minus strand of NW_022438184.1, from coordinate 16,737 downwards.
TCACATAGTCCCACATTTCTTGGAGACTTTGTTCATTCTTTTTTACCCTTTTTTAAAATCTATTCTTGCCTTCCTGTTTTATTTCATTGAGTTGATCTTCGGTTTCTGATAACCTTTCTTCTGCTTGGTCAATTCGGCAGTTGATACTTGTGCATGCTTCACGAAGTTCTCGTGTTGTGTTTTTCAGCTCCATCAATTTACTTATATTCCTTTCTATTTTGTCCATTCTCATTAGCATTTCGTCAAATCTTTTTTCAAGTTTCTTAGTTTCTTTGCATTGGGTTAGAACATGTTCTTTAAGTTCACAGAAGTTTCCTACTACCCACCTTCTGAAGTCTGATTCTGTCATTTCATCACACTCATTCTCCCTCTAACCTTGCTCCCTTGCTGGTGTGGAGTTGTGATCCCTTGTAGGCGGAGATGTGTTCTGGTTTCGGGTGTTTTCATCCTTTTTGAGCTGGTTTCTTCCCATTTTTATGGATTTATTCACCTGTCGTCTTTGTAGTTGCTGGCTTTCAGATTGGGTCTCTGAGTGGACGTTCTGATTGTGGATGATGAGATTATTTCTGTTTCTCAGTTTTCCTTCTGACAGTCTGGACCCTCTGCTGTAGGTCTGCTGAGTTCCACTCCAGTCCCTGCTTGCCTGGTGATCACCTGCAGCAGCTGCAGAACAGTAAGGGCTGTTACCAGTTTTCTTCTTCTGCTATCTGTGTCCCAGAATTATACCTGCCACGTTTCAGTCTGATCTCTCCTTTATGAGGTGGCTCTTTGGATATACAGGGGTCAGGGAGCTGCTTGAGGAGACTGTCTGTTCTTCATAGGAGCTCAAATGCTGAGCTGTGAGCTCCGTTGTTCATTCAGAGCTGCTGGGCAGGTACGTTTAGGTCTGCTGAAGCAGAACTGATAAACCACTTTTTGTTCCCAGGTGCTCTGTCACAGGGATTTAGGGCTTTATTTATGAGTTTCCGTTATGCTGCTGCCTTCTTGTTTTTTCCTTCAGAGCTGCCCTTCCCAGCAAGGAGGCAGCCGAGTCACTGTCTGCCTGTAGAGGCTTTTCTGAGCTGCTGTGGGATCCGCCCAGCTGTCAAGTGAACTTCCCTGCAGTCCTGTTTATGTGGGTGTAGTTAGAACTGCCTCAGCAATGGTGGCCCACCTCTGTTTAAGCGGAGTCTCTCTTTAGTGGCGGGTTGCCTTGGCAATGGCAGGCTGCCTCAGCATTGGCTGACTACCTCTGTAGCTGTGGGCTGCCTCAGTAATGGCGGACACCCCTCCCCCACAGAGCCGGACCATCCCGGGTTCAGCTGTGCTTTTTGTGCAACTCATAATCCATAGAGTTTCTAATTGCTGTTCTTTTTTGGGGGTGGGACCAGCCGAGCCTGATTACCTGGCTCCCTGCCTCAGAGAATTTTTTTTTTTTAAGTTGGTGTTCCAGTCGCGTGTTGAACAGGCACTGGGATATGTGTGTTTTCCCGTGCAGTGACTCACTGCGCTGGCTTAAACAGCAGCACTGAGATTTGTGGCGCTTTTTTTGTCCTGGAATCTACTGTCCTGGTTCCCTCTTCAGTCCCCTTTTTAAACAGATGAATGGGCGACTTCCTGTGGCTCCAGTCGCCAGCCAAAAGGTCACCGGAACCAGTGCATTTTGTATGGAGAACCACTGCACCGGGGTGCTGACAAAGCAGCTGTGCGGGGCAAAGCAGCGGCGCCGGCTGACACAGCCACCCTGGCCAGAACAGCCATGCTGGTGACCCGTGGATTTCCTCCGCCTGGGAATTTCCTTCGCCTGGGAATTTCCTTGTCTGTGGGCAATAAAAATGCGTCATCCACTCACCCTCTGCACTTTCACTGGGAGCTGCAATCCTGAGCTGTTCCTAAATGGCCGTCTTGGATCCCGGCCTATTTCTTTTTTTATTGTTTGTCATTGCACATTGGTAGATTTCTGTAGCTATAGTTTTTGTGTTCTTTTTCTTTCTTGTGTGATTGCTGTACTAGTGAGTTTTATATATTTCTGTATTTTTGTTATGGTAAATTCTGTTCTTTTGATTCCAGATTTAGGACTCACTTGATCATTTCTTGTAGGTCCAGTCTAGTGGTAAGGAGTTCTCTCAGCATTTACTTCTATAGGAAACATTTATTTCTCCTTCATACATGAAGAATAATTTTGCTAGATATAATATTCCTGGTTGAAATTTATTTTTCTTTTAGCACTTTTAATATGTTATAATATTCTCTTCTGGCCTGTGAGGTTTTTTGCTTAGAAACCTGCAGCTACACTGATGGGGTTTTCTTTATAGGTGGCCAGACACTTTTCTCTTGCTGTTATTAGGATTCATGCTTTTTCTTTGACATTAGACAGTTTGACTATAACGTGCCATGGAGAAGACCTTTATACATTGTATCTTCTTGAGGATCACTGGACATCCCTCATCTGTATGTCTAAATCTCTTTCTAGACTTGGGAAGTTTTAATCTATTATTTCATTAAATTGGTTTTCTAATACTTTCCTTTTTTTTTTTTCTTTTGGTGATACTGTTAATTCAAATATTCAGTCACTTTATATAGTCCCAAATGTCAATAAATTCTTCAGTTCCAGAATTTCCATTTGCTTCTTTTAGAAAAAATAACTATCCCTTTGGTAAGCTTCTAATTCATATCCTCATTTTTTTCTGATTTCTTTCTATTTTTCTTCAGAATACTTTTATGTCTCACTGAGCTTCTTTAAAATTAATATTTTGAATTGTTTACCTGGGATTTGGAAATATCTTTTTTGAGTAAGATCTAGTGGTGATAAATGATGTGTTCCTTTGGACATGTCATATTTCCTTGATTTTTTATGTTTTCTGTGTCCTTGAGTTGAATGTGTTATAACAGTTGCTTCTTTCCATTTTTGAATTTACTTTCATGGGGGAGGACATTTTTCTAAAGATATATGTGTGGCATTACTTGTGTAGGACACTTTGGCTTTGATTATAGGTGCAAGAAGTTTTGTAATCTTATATGATTTCTTTGGGTGTAAAGAGCATTAGTGGTATTTTCAATTTCTTTGGTGAGTTAAGGTGTGTTTATTTTTTAATTGCACTTTAGGTTCTGGGGTACATGTGAGGAACATGCAGGATTAGTGCATAGGTACATACCTGGCAATGTGGTTTGCTGCTTCCATCCCCATCACCTATATCTGGAATTTCTCCCCATGTTATCCCTCCCCAACTCTAACCCCCCACTGTCCCTCCCTAGTCCCTCCACAACAGACCTCAGTGTATAATGCTCCCCTCCCTGTTTCCATGTGTTCTCATTGTTCAACACCAGACTATGAGTGAGAATACGTGGTGTTTGATTTTCTATTCTTGTGTCAGTTTGCCAAGAATGATGGTTTCAGGTTCACCCATGTCCCTACAAAGGACATTAATTCATCGTTTTTTATGGCTGCATTGTATTCCATGGTGTATATATGCCACATTTTCCCTGTCCAATCTATCATCGATGGGCATTTGGGTTTGTTCCAAGTCTTTGCTATTGTAAACAGTGTTGCAATGAATATGCATGTGCATGTGTCTTTATAATAGAAGAATTTATAATCCTTTGGATATATACCCAGTAATGGGATTGCTGAGTCAAATGGAATTTCTATTTCTAGGTCCTTGAGGAATTTCCACACTGTCTTCAACAATGGTTGAACTTATTTACACTCCAAACAACAGTGTAAAAGTGTTCCTATTTCTCCACATTCTCTTCAGCATCTGTTGTCTACAGATTTTTTAATGATCACCATTCTAACTGGTATGAGATGGTATCTCAATGTGGTTTTGATTTGCATTTCTCTAATGACCAGTGACAATGGCATTTTTTCATATGTTTGTTGGCCTCATATATGTCTTCTCTTGAAAAGTGTCTGTTCATATCCTTCACCCACTTTTGAATGGGCTTGTTTGTTTTTTTCTTGGAAATCTGTTTTTTTTCTTTGTAGATTCTGGATATAAATCCTTTGTCAGATGGGTAGATTACAAAAATTTTTTTCCCATTCTGGTGGCTGCTGATTCACTCTAATCAGCCTATGTTCTGAATGGTTTTGCCTAGGTTTTTTTCTAGGGTCTTTATGGTGTTAGGCCTTATGTTTAAGTCTTTAACCCATCTGGACTTAATTTTAGTGTAAGGTTTCAGGAAGGGGTCTAGTTTCTGCTTTCTGCACATGGCTAGCCAGTTTTCCCAACACCATTTATTAAACAGGGAATCCTTTACCCATTGTTTGTTTTTGTCAGGTTTGTCAAAGATCAGATGGTTGTAGAAGTGTGGCATTTCCTCTGAGGCCTCTGTTCTGTTCCATTGGTCTATATCTCTGTTTTGGTACCGGTACTGTGCTGTTTTAATTACTGTAGCCTTGTAGTATAGTTTGAAGTCAGGTAGCATGATGCCTCCAGCTTTGCTCTTTTTGCTTGGGATTGTCTTGGCTATGTGGCCTCTCTTTTGGCTGCATATGAAGTTTAAGGTGGTTTTCTTCCAATTTTGTGTAGAGGGTCATAGGTAGTTTAAGGGGATAGCATTGAATATATAAATTGCTTTGGGGAGTACGGCCATTTTCACGATATTGATTCTTCCTAACCATGAGCAGGGAAAGTTTTTCCAACTATTTGTGTCCTCTCTTATTTTCTTGAGCAGTGGTTTGTAGTTCTCCTTGAAAAGGTTCTTTACATCCTTTGTTAGTAGTATTCCTAGGTATTTTATTCTCTTTGTAGCAATTGTGAATGGGAATTCCTTCTTGAGTTGGCTCTCTGTACGTCTGTTATTGGAGTATATGAATGCTTGTGATTTTTGCACATTGATTTTGTATCCTGAGACTTTGCTGAAGTTACTTATCAGTTTTAGGAGATTTTGGGCTGAGATGATGAGGTCTTCTAGATATACAATCATGTTGTATGCAAATAAAGAGAATTTGACTTCCTCCTTTCCTAATTGAATACACTTTATTTCTTTTTCTTGCCTGATTGCTCTGGTTAGAACTTCCAATAATATATTGAATAAGAGTGGTAATAGAGGGCATCCTTGTCTAGTGCCATTTCAAAGGGAATGCTTCAGTGTTCAGTACAATACTGGCTGTGGGTTTGTTGCAAATAGCTTTTATTATTTTGAGATATGTTCTGTCAATACCTAGTTTATTGAGAGTTTTTAGCATAAAGGGCTGTTGGATTTTGTTGAAGGCCTTCTCTGCATCTATTGAGATAATCATGTGGTTTTTGTCCTTGATTCTGTTTATGTGGTGAATTACGTTTATAGACCTGCTTATGTTGAAGCAGCCTTACAATCCCAGGATTAAGCCTACTTGATCGTGATGGATAAGTTTTTTTTATTTGCTGTTGCAGTCGGTTTGCCAATATTTTATTGAAAATTTTTGCGTCTATGTTCATCATGGAATCGCCTGAAGTTTTCTTTTCTTGTTGAATATTTGCCTGGTTTTGATATCAGGACAATGTTGGCCTCATAAAATGATTTGGGAAGAATTCCCTCTTTTTGGATTGTTTGGAATAGTTTCAGAAGGAATGGTACCAGTTCCTCTTTGTATGCCTGGTAGAATTTGGCTGTAAACCCATCTGGACCTGGGATTTTTTTGGATGGTAGGCTATTAACTGCTGCCTCAACTTCAGCTCTTGTTATTGGTCTATTCAGGGTTTCAACTTTTTCCTGCTTTAGGCTTTAGAGTGTGTAAGTGTTCAGGAATTTATCCACTTCTTCCAGGTTTATTGGTTTATGTGCATAGAATTGCTTGTAGTAATCTCTGATGGTGGTTTGTATTTCTTTGAAATCTGTGGTGATATTCCCTATATCATTTTTTATTACATATATTTGATTATTATCTCTTTTCTTTTTTGTTAATCTGGCTAGTAGTCTATTTTGTTGATCTTTTCAAAAAACCAGCTCCTGAATTTATTGATTTTTTTTTGGAAGGGTTTTTGTGTCTCTATCACCTTCAGTTCTGCTCTGATGTTCGTTATCTCTTGTCTTCTGTTAGCTTTGGAGTTTTTTTGATCTTGCTCCTCTAACTCTGTCAATTTTGATGATAAGGTGTCAATTTTAGATCTTTCCGTGCTTGTCATGTGGTCATTTATTGCTAAAAATTTTCTTCTAGACACTACTTTAAATGTGTCCCAGAGATTCTGGTATGTTGTGTCTTTGTTCTTGTTGGTTTTGAAGAACATTTTCATTTCTGCCTTTATTTCATTGTTTATCCAGTCAACATTCAAGAGCGAGTGGTTGTTTCCATGAAGTGTGGTTGTGAGTTAATTTCTAAATTCTGAGTTCTAATTTGATTGCACTGTGGTCTGAGAGACTGTTTGTTGTGATTTCCATTCTTTTGCATTTGCTGAGGAGTGATTTACTTCCAATTATGTGGTCAACTTTAGAGTAGGTGTGATATTGTGCTGAGATGAATGTATATTCTGTGGATTTGGGGTGGAGAGTTCTGTAAATGTCTATCAGGTTTGGTTAGTCCAGGTCTGAGTTGAAGTCCCGGATGTCCTTGTTAGTTTTCTGCCTCGTTGATCTAATATTGATGGTGGAGTATTAAAGACTCCCACTTTATTATGTGGAAGTCTAAGTCTCTTTTTAGGTCACTAAGAACTTGCTTTATATATCTGGGTGCTCCTGTATTGGGTGGGTATATATTTAGGATTGTTAGCTCTTCTTGTTGCATGATCCTTTTACCGTTATGTAATGTCCTTCTTTGTCTCTTTTGATCTTTGTTGGTCTAAAGTCCATTTCATCAGAGATTAGGGTTGTAACTCCTCCTTTTTTTTCTCTCCATTTGCTTGGTAAATCTTCCTTCATCCTTTTATTTTGAGCTTATGTGTATCCTTGCATGTGATGGGTTTCCTGGATACAGCACATTGATGGGTTTTGACTTGTTATCCAATTTGCCAGTTGGTGTCTTTTGATTGGGGCATTTAGCCCATTTACATTTAAGGTTAATATTGTTATTTGTGAATTTGATCTTACCATTTTGATGCTAGCTGGTTGTTTTGACCATTTTTTGATGCAGTTTCTTTATTGTGTTGATGGCCTTTACCATTTGGTATATTTTTGGAGTGGCTAGTACCGGTTGTTCCTTTCTATTTTTAGTGCTTCTTTCAGGAGTTCTTATAAAGCAGGACTGATGGTGATGAAATCTCTGAGCCATTGCTTATTAGTAAAAAAAATTATTTCTCCTTCACTTATGAAGCTTAGTTTGGCTGGTTATGAAATTCTAGGTTGAAAGTTCTTTTCTTTAAGGATGTTGAATATTGGCCCCCACTCTCTTCTGGCCTATGGGGTTTCTGCTGAGAGATCTGCTGTTAGTATCATGGGCTTCCCTTTATGGGTAACCCGACCTTTCTCTCTGGCTGCTCTTAGCATTTTTTCCTTCATTTAAACACTGGGGAACCTGACGCTTATGTGCCTTGAGGTTGCTCTTCTTGAGGAATATCTACAGCATAATGAGATTGGCTAGCATAAAGTCAAGAGAACTCTAGAGAATATAGGTCTAACCAAGGACAGGCATGGTGGCTCATGCCTAAAATTCCAGCAACTTAAGAAGCCAATACAGGAGGGCTGCTTGAGACCAGGAGCTAGAGACTGGCCTGGGCAACACAGCAAGACCCTGTCTCTATCCAAAATAAAGAAAAAATTAGCTGGGTGTGGTGGCACACATGTGTGGTCCAAGCTACTCAGGAAGCTGAAGAGAGAGGGTAGTTTGAGCCTGGGAGGTCAGGGCTGCAGTGAGCCACAATTTGGCACTCCAGTCAAGCCTGGGTGGCAGAGCAAGACCCCATCTCAAAGAACAAAACAACAAAGAAAACCAATTACAGACAGAAAAGTAACAGAGCTAATAAGCTAAGATAAGGAAAGATGTTGAAATGTGACAAATAAATAAAGCAACATGAGGGCTTTTCTCTGTTTAAAATAATAAAAAACTTATTAAATTATAATACCATGTGCTGGCAAAGGTGCAGTGAAATGGGCACTTTCTTATACTATGGAGGGTGTTTAAATTGTATATAAGCCTTCCAAGGTAAAGTTTGGCAATTTTTTAGAATAACAGAGACAGTGTCTCTATTACTGCCTCCTCCAATGTCTGGCCTCAAGAAATCTTCATGCCTTAGCCTCCCAAAGTGCTGGGATTATAGCTGGGAGGCACCCAAAACCTGTCAGTTTATATCAAGGGCAATGAGAATGTCCATTCACCATGACTGACAGTAATCGCATTTCTGGAAATACCTTTAGAGACAATTCAATCTAAACAAAAGGTCATCTGCACAAACGCAGTGAAAATCTGGGAGTAATTTAAGACAGAGTGCTTAAGTAAAAGAAGAAACACTTAAAGAAATTAAACTATAGTATTTATAGGCACCTGGTAAAAGATCAGTTAATGTTAGCTGCTAGTTTTTTTGTTGTTTTGAGACAGGGTCTCACTCTGTCACCCAGGCTGGAGGACTCCCTGGACTCAAGTAGCTGGAAGTACAGACACATGCCACCACACAAGGCTAATGCATATACCTTTCTGTAGGGATGTTGACTCCCTTTGTTACAGAAGTCTGTCTCAGACTCTTGGCCTCAAGCCATCCTCCTGCCTCAGCCCCCCAAAGTGTTGTGATTACTGGTATGATCCACCACACCTGGCCAGCTGCTACTTTTATTATTATTATCCCACTCAATTAAAAATTATGTGACAATAAAACTATCATTTTCAAGGCTATGTAACAATATGTGTCCTACAGCATGATTGTAAAAACATATACAGTCATCCCTCAGTATATAGAGAGGATTAGTTCCAGCCCCTGGTCTCTGCATATGTCAAAATTTATGCAAACTCACGTTTTGCAGTCAGCCCTCTGGAACCCTCGTATAGGAAAAGTCCAAATATCGGTTGGGCATAGTGGCAAGCACCTATAGTCTCATCCATTTGGAAAGCTGAAGTGGGCAGATGGCTTCAACTGGGGAGGTCATGGCTGCAATCAGCTGTGATAGCACTACTGTACTCTAACCTGGACAACAGAGCAAGATCCCGTCCTAGAAAAAAAAAAAAAAAAAAAAAAAGGTTAGAAACTGTAATAAGGTATGTTGGGGAAAATTCCATATAAGCAAATTAATGAATAAAGTAAATGGTAATAAATTAGTACAATTGATTTTCTGGAGTTTCTGACCATAAAGGTAAGAAAAATGCAAAACACAGAGACAAAGCATAAAAAAAGAAATTAGGGAAGCATTCTACATGTATAACAGGATGACCCTGGCCATGTTCATACAGCAGCAGTATGTCACAATATGACACACCTTGGAGAGAAGTTAACATGTGAGGAAGTTGATAAAAATGATCAGAGGAGCAAAATACTGATAGCTATAGTCAAGTAAACCAAGAGCTGATGTCAGAGAAGTAAGAATATTATAGTGTGTGTTGAAGTTCCTGTAAAATATTATTTATTTGCCTTTGTAAAAAATGTATCTACTAAAAGTTCTTGCTGTCAAAAGACTAAGTGGGAATAAATCATTAGAATTTATTCTTCTGTTTTTTACTTTTATCTTCCTGCCAAAGCCTTACTTTAGAAATTTTAATTTTTTTAGAAAATTGAACAAGTGTTGATTGTGGTGGATCATGCCCCTAGGATAGGAGGTGGGGGTAGAAGAATCACTTGAGGCCAGGAGTTTGACACCAGTCTGACCAACAAAGTGAGACCCAATGTGTATGAAAAAATTTAAAAAATAACCAGGTGTCATCACATATAGCTACAGTCCTGGCTACTCAGGAGGCTGAGGCAGGAGGATCCTTAGCTCAGGAGTGCAAGCCTGCAGTGAGCTGTGATTGCACCACTGTACTCCAGCCTAGTTGACAGAGTGAGACCCCATATCCTAAAACAAAAAAGAAAAATAAAAATAGATCAAGTAGCAAGTTGTATGTGGCTTCTCTGAACATTTCTAAACTAGAAGTTCTCAGAGTAATACTTCTAAATCTTTTGGGGTCTAGCATCCCATTACATTTTTTACCTTTATATAAGACTGCTAAGACTTTTTCTTTACATAAATAATTATATTAAAGTTAAAAATAAGAAAAATTTAAAAATATTTTTATTCATTACATATTAATAATAAAATCATTACATGTTGATATAACTAATACAAAACAAAAATTTTAAAATGATTATTATTCATTACATATTAATAATAAAATTGGCTAGGTGAGATGCCTCATGCCTATAATCCCAGAACTTTGGGAGGCTGAGGTGTGTGGATCACCTGAGGTCAAGAGTTCGAGACTAGCCCTCCAACATGCTGAAACCGCGTCTCTACTAAAAAATACAAAATTAGCCAGGTGTGGTGGCAGGTACCTGTGATTCCAGCTACTTAGGAGGTTGAGGCAGGAGAATTGCTTACACCTGGGAGGCAGAGTTTGCAGAGAGTCAAGATCATGCTGTTGCACTCCGGCCTGGGTAACAAGAGCAAACTCCATCTTAAACAACAACAATAAAACTACTATGTGTTGATATAAGTAATACTTTTTTTTTTGAGACAGTCTCTCTCTTTCCCCAAGGCTGGAGTGAAGCATGTAATCTCAGTTCATTGCAACCTCTGCCCCACCCCTGGTTCAAATGGTTCTCCTGTCTCAGCCTCTGAAGTAGCTTGGATTACAGGCACCTGCCACCATGCCCAGCTAATTTTTGTATTTTTTTTTTAGCAGAGATAAGGTTTTGCCATGTTGACAAAGCTGGTCTCGACCTCCTGACCTCAGGTAATCCACCTGCCTCATTCTCCCAAAGTGTTGGGATTGCAGGCGTAAGCCACTGCACCCAGCCAAATTAACATATTTTTTAAAACACTGATTAGTCAGGCAACAATACTTGGAAGGGGTCTCCTCATTCCCAGTGATAAAAACCCCACTGCACGGCTCCACAGTTGCAAGGGCTGCAGAGCCAAAAGGCTCTGACTTGAGATTTCATTATTTTATTTGTATTTCTATTTGTATTGTGAGACAAGGTCCTCCTCTGCCACACAGGCTGGAGTGTAGTTTTGTGCTTATAGCTCACTGCAGCCTCAATGTCCTGGGCTGAAGCCATCTTCCTGCCTCAGCTCCCCAGTGTTGGTAGTGCAGTTGAGTGCCACCATACCTGGCTAATTTTTAAATATTTTTGTAGAGTGAGGAGTCTTGTTATGTTGCCCAAGCTGGCCTCAAACTCCTGACCTCAAGAGATCTGCCCATCTCAGCCTCCTGAGTAGCTGAGACTACAAGTACACATCACCATGCCTAGCTACATTTATTTTATTAAATTTTGAAAAATATTTTTGTAGAGAGGAGGTCTTGCTATGTTGCCCAGGCTGGTCTTGAACTCCTGCCCTTAAAAGATACTTCCATCTCTGCTTCCCAAACATCTGGGACTACAGACATGAGCCACTGCACTGAGCCTGAAGAGATTTCTTTAATCCAGCATTCCATATTTGGTAACACTGGGAAAGGCAGTAGTGTTTTTAAAAATTACTTAATAATTCAAAAGAATCAAACTCAACCTTGACCCCTGCCTTCTCTCACACCCCACATCCAGTCTGTCAGGAAATCCTGTTGATTGTCTTCACCATGTACTGAAGATCCCCACCCAGCAACTCCCTGGACTCCTCCCCTATTTCTCCCCTCTGACCATCTCTCACCACCACCATGACCCTGGTCAGGACCACTATCATCTTCCACCTGGATGTTGCCACAGCTTGACCCCCAGCTTCTACCCAAATCTTCCCACAGTCTCTCTCAACTCAGCAGCCAGATAATGCTTTTACATCAGGGGACAGATCATGTCGTCTCTCTGCTCAGAACCCTCCTGCAGTTCCCATCTTATAGTAAAAGCCAAAGCCCGAGCAATAACCTCCCAGGGCTTACACGATCTATACTGATCCCCACCCAGCAACTCCATGGCCTCCTCCCCTAATTCTCTCCCCCTCTCCTGCTCCACTGGCCTCCTTCCAGAGCCTCAAACATAACTAAGACACTTTATTCTGCTGTTTCTGCCTACAATGCTCCTCTTTCAGCACCTTAGCCAGCTCCTTCCCCTCCAAGTCTTTGCTCAATTTTCACTTAGGAGGCCACCCCTGACCATTCTATTTAACATTGCCATCTGTCCCCATTCCCACTGCATTAATTTTTTTAAAAACAAGATCTCACTCTATCACCAAGGCTGGAGTGGAGTGGTGCAATCACAGCTCACTGCAACCTCAAATTCCTAGGCTCAACTGATTCTTTCACCTCAGACTCCCTAGTAGCTGGAACTACAGGTGCATGCCATCATGCCTGGCTAATTTATTTTATTTTGAAATGGAGTTTCACTCTTCTTGCCCAGGCTGGAGTGCAATGGTGCAATCCCAGTTCACTGCAACCTCCACCTCCCAGGTTGAAGTGATTCTCCTGCCTCAGCCTCCCAAATAGCTGGGATCACAGATGCATGCCACCATGCCTGGCTACTTTTGTATTTTTAGTAGAGATGGGGGTTTGCCATGTTGGCCAGGCTGGTCTCGAACTCCTGACATCAGGTGATCCACCCTCCTTGGCCTCCCAAAGTGTTAGGATTACAGGAGTAAGCCACCACACCTGGTCAATTTAATTTTTTGTAGAGACAGGGTCTCACTATGTTGCCCAGGCTGATCTTGGACTCCTGGCCTCAAGTGATCCTTCTGCCAGGATTCTTAAAGTGCTGGGATTACCAACATCAGCCAATATGCTTGGCGTCATGTTCATTTCCTCTTGCTGCTGCCACAAACTACCCTACATTAGTCACTTAAAACACCACAAATCTACCAACTTCCAGTTCTGGGAATCAGAAGCCCAAACTAGGTCTATTAAGGCTAAAGTTACGGTGTCAGCAGGGCTGCATTCCTTCTGGAGGCTCTAAAGTGTTCCTTGGCTTTTCCAGCTTCTAGAAGTCACCCCAATTCCTTGGATCATGACCCCTAACTCCATCTTCAAAGTCAGAAGTGAAGCATCTGCAAATCTCCCTCTCAAACTCTGCTTCCATCACCACATCTCCTGCTCCAATTCTGACTCTCCTAACCTCTTTCTTTTTTTTTTTTTTCCCATTTATTTATTTTATTGCATTTTACATTTTGGTGTACATGTGAAGAACATGCAAAATTGTTGCATAGGAACACACGTGGCAGTGTGATTTGCTGCCTTCCTCCCCATCACCTACATCTGGCATTTCTCCCCTTGCTATCTATCCCCAGCTTCCCACCCCCCACCCTCCCTCCCCTATTTCCCCACAACTGACCCCAGTGTGTAGTGCTCCCCTCCCTGTGTCCATGTGTTCTCATTGTTCAACACCCGCCTATGAGTGAGAACATGCGGTGTTTGATCTTCTGCTCTTCTGTCAGTTTGCTGAGAATGATGGTTTCCAGGTTCATCCATGTCCCTACAAAGGACCCAAACTCATCGTTTCTGATGGCTGCATAATATTCCATGGTGTATATGTGCCACATTTTCCCTATCCAGTCTATCGTCGATGGGCATTTGGGTTGGTTCCAGGTCTTTGCTATTGTAAACAGTGCTGCAATGAACATTCGTGTACACGTGTCCTTATAGTAGAACGATTTGTAATCCTTTGGATATATACCCAGTAATGGGATTGCTCGGTCAAATGGAATTTCTATTTCTAGGTCCTTGAGGAATCGCCACACTGTCTTCCACAATGGCTGCACTAATTTACACTCCCACCAACAGTGCAAAAGTGTTCCTATTTCTCCACATCCTCTCCAGCATCTGTTGTCTCCAGATTTTTTAATGATCGCCATTCTAACCGGCGTGAGATGGTATCTCAGTGTAGTTTTGATTTGCATTTCTCTGATGACCAGTGATGATGAGCATTTTTTCATATGTTTGTTGGCCTCACGTATGTCTTCTTTTGAGAAGTGTCTGTTCATATCCTTTGCCCACTTTTGAATGGGCTTGTTAGTTTTTTTCTTGTAAATCTGCTTTAGTTCTTTGTAAATTACGGATATCAGCCCTTTGTCAGATGGGTAAACTGCAAAAATTTTTTCCCAATCTGCTGGTTGCCGATTCACTCTAATGATTGTTTCTTTTGCTGTGCAGAAGCTGTGGAGTTTGATTAGGTCCCATTTGTCTATTTTGGCTTTTGTTGTCAATGCTTTTGGTGTTTTGGTCATGAAGTCCTTGCCTACACCTACGTCCTGAATGGTTTTGCCTAGATTTTCTTCTAGGGTTTTTATGGTGTTAGGTCTTATGTTTAAGTCTTTAATCCATCTGGAGTTAATTTTAGTGTAAGGTGTCAGGAAGGGGTCCAGTTTCTGCTTTCTGCACATGGCTAGCCAGCTTTCCCAACACCATTTATTGAACAGGGAATCCTTTCCCCATTGCTTGTTTTTGTCTGGTTTGTCAAAGATCAGATGGTTGTAGATAAGTTGTGTTGCCTCCGAGACCTCTGTTCTGTTCCATTGGTCTATATCTCTGTTTTGGTACCAGTACCATGCTGTTTTGATTACTGTAGCCTTGTAGTATAGTTTGAAGTCTGGTAGTGTGATGCCCCCCCGCTTTGTTCTTTTTGCTTAGAATTGACTTGGCTATGCGGGCTCTCTTTTGGTTCCATATGAAGTTTAAGGTGGTTTTTTCCAGTTCTGCAAAGAAGGTCATTGGTAGCTTGATGGGGATAGCATTGAATCTGTAAATTACTTTGGGCAGTATGGCCATTTTCACGATATTGATTCTTCCTAACCATGAACATGGAATGTTTCTCCATCTGTTTGTGTCCTCTCTTATTTCGTTGAGCAGTGGCTTGTAGTTCTCCTTGAAGAGGTCCTTTACATTCCTTGTTAGTTGTATTCCTAGGTATTTTATTCTCTTTGTGGCAATTGTGAATGGAAGTTTGTTCTTGATTTGGCTCTCTTTAAGTCTGTTACTGGTGTATAGGAATGCATGTGATTTTTGCACATTGATTTTGTATCCTGAGACTTTGCTGAACTTGCTTATCAGTTTCAGGAGGTTTGGGGCTGAGACGATGGGGTCTTCTAGATATACAATCATGTCGTCTGCAAATAGAGACAATTTGACTTCCTCCTTTCCTATTTGAATGCCCTTTATTTCTTTTTCTTGCCTGATTGCTCTGGCTAGAACTTCTAATACTATATTGAATAGCAGTGGTGAGAGCGGGCATCCTTGTCTGGTGCCACATTTCAAGGGGAATGCTTCCAGTTTTTGCCCATTCAGTATGATATTGGCTGTTGGTTTGTCATAAATAGTTTTTATTATTTTGAGATACGTTCCATTGATACCTAGCTTACTGAGTGTTTTTAGCATAAAGGGCTGTTGAATTTTGTCAAAGGCCTTCTCTGCATCAATTGAGATAATCATGTGGTTTTTGTCTTTGGTTCTGTTTATGTGGTGAATTACGTTTATAGACTTGCGTATGTTGAACCAGCCTTGCATCCCCGGGATGAAGCCTACTTGATCATGGTGGATAAGCTTTTTGATGTGTTGTTGCAATCGGCTTGTCAGTATTTTATTGAAGATTTTTGCATCTATGTTCATCATGGATATTGGCCTGAAGTTTTCTTTTCTTGTTGAGTCTCTGCCGGGTTTTGGAATCAGGATGATGTTGGTGTCATAAAATGATTTGGGAAGAATTCCCTCTTTTTGTATTGTTTGGAATAGTTTCAGAAGAAATGGTACCAGCTCCTCTTTGTATGTCTGGTAGAATTCAGCTGTGAACCCATCTGGACCTGGGCTTTTTTTGGGTGGTAAGCTCTTAATTGCTGCCTCAACTTCAGACCTTGTTATGGGTCTGTTCAGGGTTTCGGCTTCTTCCTGGTTTAGGCTTGGCAGGAGGCAAGTGTCCAGGAATTTATCCATTTCTTCCAGGTTTATTAGTTTGTGTGCATAGAGTTGTTTGTAATAATCTCTGATGATGGTTTGAATTTCTGTGGAATCTGTGGTGATATCACCTTTATCGTTTTTTATTGCATCAATTTGGTTATTCTCTCTTTTCTTTTTTATTAATCTGGCTAGTGGTCTGTCTATTTTGTTGATCTTTTCAAAAACCAGCTCCTGGATTTATTGATTTTTTGAAGGGTTTTTTGTGTCTCTATCTCCTTCAGTTCTGCTCTGATCTTAGCTATTTCTTGTCTTCTGCTAGACTTTGAGTTTTTTTGATCTTGCTCCTCTAGCTCTTTCAGTTTTGACGATAGGGTGTCAATTTTTGATCTCTCCTTTCTTCTCATGTGGGCACTTATTGCTATATATTTTCCTCTAGATACTGCTTTAAATGTGTCCCAGAGATTTTGGTATGTTGTGTCTTCATTCTCGTTGTTTTCGAAGAACATCTTTATTTCTGCCTTCATTTCATTGTTTATCCAGTCAACATTCAAGAGCAAGTTGTTCAGTTTCCATGAAGCTGTGCGGTTCTGAGTTAGTTTTTGAATTCTGAGTTCTAACTTGATTGCACTGTGGTCTGAGAGACTGTTTGTTACGATTTCCGTTCTTTTGCATTTGCTGAGGAGTGATTTACTCCCAATTATGTGGTCAATTTTAGAGTAGGTGTGATGTGGTGCTGAGAAAAATGTATATTCTGTGGATTTGGGGTGGAGAGTTCTGTAAATGTCTATTAGGTTTGCTTGGTCCAGGTCTGAGTTCAAGTCCTGGATATCCTTGTTAATTTTCTGTCTGGTTGATCTGTCTAATGTTGACAATGGGGTGTTAAAGTCTCCCACTATTATTGTGTGGGAGTCTAAGTC
>NW_022438183.1:0-17718 GCF_009761245.1 Sapajus apella | reverse complement strand
TGTATTGGGTGCATATATATTTAGGATCGTTAGCTCTTCTTGTTGCACTGATCCTTTTACCATTATGTAATGTCCTTCTTTTTCTCTTTTGATCTTTGTTGCTTTAAGGTCTAATTTATCAGAGATGAGAATTGCAACTCCTGCTTTTTTTTGCTCTCCATTTGCTTGGTAAATCTTCCTCCATCCCTTTATTTTGAGCCTTTGTGTATCCTTGCATGTGAGATGGGTTTCCTGGATACAGCACACTGATGGGTATTGACTTTTTATCCAATTTACCAGTCTGTGTCTTTTGATTGGGGCATTTAGTCCATTTACATTTAGGGTTAATATTGTTATGTGTGAATTTGATACTGCCATTTTGGTGCTGGCAGGCTGTTTTGTCCATTAGTTGATGCAGATTCTTCATTGTGTTGATTCTCTTTACCATTTGGCATGTTTTTCGAGTGGCTGGTACTGGTTGTTTCTTTATATGTGTAGAGCCTCTTTCAGGAGCTCTTTTACAAGAGCTTTACAGCTGGCCTGGTGGTGATGAAATCTCTGAGTACTTGCATGTTCACAAAGGATTTTATTTTTCCTTCACTTATGAAGCTTAGTTTGGCTGGATAGGAGATTCTGGGTTGAAAGTTCTTTTCTTTAAGGATGTCGAATATTGGCCCCCACTCTCTTCTGTCTTGTATGGTTTATGCTTAGAGATATGCTGTGAGTCTGATGGGCTTCCCTTTGTGTGTAACCCGACCTTTCTCTCTGGCTGCATTTTCTCCTTTATTTCAACCCTGGTGAATCTGACGAGCATGTGCCTTGGGGTTGCTCTTCTTGATGAATATCTTTGTGGTGTTCTCTGTATTTCCTGGAGTTGAATATTTGCCTGCCTTGCTAGTTTGGGGAAATTTTCCTGGATAATATCCTGAAGAGTATTTTCCAGCTTGGATTCGTTCTCTTCATTGCATTCAAGTACATTTATCAAACGTAGATTAGGTCTTTTCACATAGTCCCACATTTCTTGGAGACTTTGTTCATTCTTTTTTACCCTTTTTTAAAATCTATTCTTGCCTTCCTGTTTTATTTCATTGAGTTGATCTTCGGTTTCTGATAACCTTTCTTCTGCTTGGTCAATTCGGCAGTTGATACTTGTGCATGCTTCACGAAGTTCTCGTGTTGTGTTTTTCAGCTCCATCAATTTACTTATATTCCTTTCTATTTTGTCCATTCTCATTAGCATTTCGTCAAATCTTTTTTCAAGTTTCTTAGTTTCTTTGCATTGGGTTAGAACATGTTCTTTAAGTTCACAGAAGTTTCCTACTACCCACCTTCTGAAGTCTGATTCTGTCATTTCATCACACTCATTCTCCCTCTAACCTTGCTCCCTTGCTGGTGTGGAGTTGTGATCCCTTGTAGGCGGAGATGTGTTCTGGTTTCGGGTGTTTTCATCCTTTTTGAGCTGGTTTCTTCCCATTTTTATGGATTTATTCACCTGTCGTCTTTGTAGTTGCTGGCTTTCAGATTGGGTCTCTGAGTGGACGTTCTGATTGTGGATGATGAGATTATTTCTGTTTCTCAGTTTTCCTTCTGACAGTCTGGACCCTCTGCTGTAGGTCTGCTGAGTTCCACTCCAGTCCCTGCTTGCCTGGTGATCACCTGCAGCAGCTGCAGAACAGTAAGGGCTGTTACCAGTTTTCTTCTTCTGCTATCTGTGTCCCAGAATTATACCTGCCACGTTTCAGTCTGATCTCTCCTTTATGAGGTGGCTCTTTGGATATACAGGGGTCAGGGAGCTGCTTGAGGAGACTGTCTGTTCTTCATAGGAGCTCAAATGCTGAGCTGTGAGCTCCGTTGTTCATTCAGAGCTGCTGGGCAGGTACGTTTAGGTCTGCTGAAGCAGAACTGATAAACCACTTTTTGTTCCCAGGTGCTCTGTCACAGGGATTTAGGGCTTTATTTATGAGTTTCCGTTATGCTGCTGCCTTCTTGTTTTTTCCTTCAGAGCTGCCCTTCCCAGCAAGGAGGCAGCCGAGTCACTGTCTGCCTGTAGAGGCTTTTCTGAGCTGCTGTGGGATCCGCCCAGCTGTCAAGTGAACTTCCCTGCAGTCCTGTTTATGTGGGTGTAGTTAGAACTGCCTCAGCAATGGTGGCCCACCTCTGTTTAAGCGGAGTCTCTCTTTAGTGGCGGGTTGCCTTGGCAATGGCAGGCTGCCTCAGCATTGGCTGACTACCTCTGTAGCTGTGGGCTGCCTCAGTAATGGCGGACACCCCTCCCCCACAGAGCCGGACCATCCCGGGTTCAGCTGTGCTTTTTGTGCAACTCATAATCCATAGAGTTTCTAATTGCTGTTCTTTTTTGGGGGTGGGACCAGCCGAGCCTGATTACCTGGCTCCCTGCCTCAGAGAATTTTTTTTTTTTAAGTTGGTGTTCCAGTCGCGTGTTGAACAGGCACTGGGATATGTGTGTTTTCCCGTGCAGTGACTCACTGCGCTGGCTTAAACAGCAGCACTGAGATTTGTGGCGCTTTTTTTGTCCTGGAATCTACTGTCCTGGTTCCCTCTTCAGTCCCCTTTTTAAACAGATGAATGGGCGACTTCCTGTGGCTCCAGTCGCCAGCCAAAAGGTCACCGGAACCAGTGCATTTTGTATGGAGAACCACTGCACCGGGGTGCTGACAAAGCAGCTGTGCGGGGCAAAGCAGCGGCGCCGGCTGACACAGCCACCCTGGCCAGAACAGCCATGCTGGTGACCCGTGGATTTCCTCCGCCTGGGAATTTCCTTCGCCTGGGAATTTCCTTGTCTGTGGGCAATAAAAATGCGTCATCCACTCACCCTCTGCACTTTCACTGGGAGCTGCAATCCTGAGCTGTTCCTAAATGGCCGTCTTGGATCCCGGCCTATTTCTTTTTTTATTGTTTGTCATTGCACATTGGTAGATTTCTGTAGCTATAGTTTTTGTGTTCTTTTTCTTTCTTGTGTGATTGCTGTACTAGTGAGTTTTATATATTTCTGTATTTTTGTTATGGTAAATTCTGTTCTTTTGATTCCAGATTTAGGACTCACTTGATCATTTCTTGTAGGTCCAGTCTAGTGGTAAGGAGTTCTCTCAGCATTTACTTCTATAGGAAACATTTATTTCTCCTTCATACATGAAGAATAATTTTGCTAGATATAATATTCCTGGTTGAAATTTATTTTTCTTTTAGCACTTTTAATATGTTATAATATTCTCTTCTGGCCTGTGAGGTTTTTTGCTTAGAAACCTGCAGCTACACTGATGGGGTTTTCTTTATAGGTGGCCAGACACTTTTCTCTTGCTGTTATTAGGATTCATGCTTTTTCTTTGACATTAGACAGTTTGACTATAACGTGCCATGGAGAAGACCTTTATACATTGTATCTTCTTGAGGATCACTGGACATCCCTCATCTGTATGTCTAAATCTCTTTCTAGACTTGGGAAGTTTTAATCTATTATTTCATTAAATTGGTTTTCTAATACTTTCCTTTTTTTTTTTTCTTTTGGTGATACTGTTAATTCAAATATTCAGTCACTTTATATAGTCCCAAATGTCAATAAATTCTTCAGTTCCAGAATTTCCATTTGCTTCTTTTAGAAAAAATAACTATCCCTTTGGTAAGCTTCTAATTCATATCCTCATTTTTTTCTGATTTCTTTCTATTTTTCTTCAGAATACTTTTATGTCTCACTGAGCTTCTTTAAAATTAATATTTTGAATTGTTTACCTGGGATTTGGAAATATCTTTTTTGAGTAAGATCTAGTGGTGATAAATGATGTGTTCCTTTGGACATGTCATATTTCCTTGATTTTTTATGTTTTCTGTGTCCTTGAGTTGAATGTGTTATAACAGTTGCTTCTTTCCATTTTTGAATTTACTTTCATGGGGGAGGACATTTTTCTAAAGATATATGTGTGGCATTACTTGTGTAGGACACTTTGGCTTTGATTATAGGTGCAAGAAGTTTTGTAATCTTATATGATTTCTTTGGGTGTAAAGAGCATTAGTGGTATTTTCAATTTCTTTGGTGAGTTAAGGTGTGTTTATTTTTTAATTGCACTTTAGGTTCTGGGGTACATGTGAGGAACATGCAGGATTAGTGCATAGGTACATACCTGGCAATGTGGTTTGCTGCTTCCATCCCCATCACCTATATCTGGAATTTCTCCCCATGTTATCCCTCCCCAACTCTAACCCCCCACTGTCCCTCCCTAGTCCCTCCACAACAGACCTCAGTGTATAATGCTCCCCTCCCTGTTTCCATGTGTTCTCATTGTTCAACACCAGACTATGAGTGAGAATACGTGGTGTTTGATTTTCTATTCTTGTGTCAGTTTGCCAAGAATGATGGTTTCAGGTTCACCCATGTCCCTACAAAGGACATTAATTCATCGTTTTTTATGGCTGCATTGTATTCCATGGTGTATATATGCCACATTTTCCCTGTCCAATCTATCATCGATGGGCATTTGGGTTTGTTCCAAGTCTTTGCTATTGTAAACAGTGTTGCAATGAATATGCATGTGCATGTGTCTTTATAATAGAAGAATTTATAATCCTTTGGATATATACCCAGTAATGGGATTGCTGAGTCAAATGGAATTTCTATTTCTAGGTCCTTGAGGAATTTCCACACTGTCTTCAACAATGGTTGAACTTATTTACACTCCAAACAACAGTGTAAAAGTGTTCCTATTTCTCCACATTCTCTTCAGCATCTGTTGTCTACAGATTTTTTAATGATCACCATTCTAACTGGTATGAGATGGTATCTCAATGTGGTTTTGATTTGCATTTCTCTAATGACCAGTGACAATGGCATTTTTTCATATGTTTGTTGGCCTCATATATGTCTTCTCTTGAAAAGTGTCTGTTCATATCCTTCACCCACTTTTGAATGGGCTTGTTTGTTTTTTTCTTGGAAATCTGTTTTTTTTCTTTGTAGATTCTGGATATAAATCCTTTGTCAGATGGGTAGATTACAAAAATTTTTTTCCCATTCTGGTGGCTGCTGATTCACTCTAATCAGCCTATGTTCTGAATGGTTTTGCCTAGGTTTTTTTCTAGGGTCTTTATGGTGTTAGGCCTTATGTTTAAGTCTTTAACCCATCTGGACTTAATTTTAGTGTAAGGTTTCAGGAAGGGGTCTAGTTTCTGCTTTCTGCACATGGCTAGCCAGTTTTCCCAACACCATTTATTAAACAGGGAATCCTTTACCCATTGTTTGTTTTTGTCAGGTTTGTCAAAGATCAGATGGTTGTAGAAGTGTGGCATTTCCTCTGAGGCCTCTGTTCTGTTCCATTGGTCTATATCTCTGTTTTGGTACCGGTACTGTGCTGTTTTAATTACTGTAGCCTTGTAGTATAGTTTGAAGTCAGGTAGCATGATGCCTCCAGCTTTGCTCTTTTTGCTTGGGATTGTCTTGGCTATGTGGCCTCTCTTTTGGCTGCATATGAAGTTTAAGGTGGTTTTCTTCCAATTTTGTGTAGAGGGTCATAGGTAGTTTAAGGGGATAGCATTGAATATATAAATTGCTTTGGGGAGTACGGCCATTTTCACGATATTGATTCTTCCTAACCATGAGCAGGGAAAGTTTTTCCAACTATTTGTGTCCTCTCTTATTTTCTTGAGCAGTGGTTTGTAGTTCTCCTTGAAAAGGTTCTTTACATCCTTTGTTAGTAGTATTCCTAGGTATTTTATTCTCTTTGTAGCAATTGTGAATGGGAATTCCTTCTTGAGTTGGCTCTCTGTACGTCTGTTATTGGAGTATATGAATGCTTGTGATTTTTGCACATTGATTTTGTATCCTGAGACTTTGCTGAAGTTACTTATCAGTTTTAGGAGATTTTGGGCTGAGATGATGAGGTCTTCTAGATATACAATCATGTTGTATGCAAATAAAGAGAATTTGACTTCCTCCTTTCCTAATTGAATACACTTTATTTCTTTTTCTTGCCTGATTGCTCTGGTTAGAACTTCCAATAATATATTGAATAAGAGTGGTAATAGAGGGCATCCTTGTCTAGTGCCATTTCAAAGGGAATGCTTCAGTGTTCAGTACAATACTGGCTGTGGGTTTGTTGCAAATAGCTTTTATTATTTTGAGATATGTTCTGTCAATACCTAGTTTATTGAGAGTTTTTAGCATAAAGGGCTGTTGGATTTTGTTGAAGGCCTTCTCTGCATCTATTGAGATAATCATGTGGTTTTTGTCCTTGATTCTGTTTATGTGGTGAATTACGTTTATAGACCTGCTTATGTTGAAGCAGCCTTACAATCCCAGGATTAAGCCTACTTGATCGTGATGGATAAGTTTTTTTTATTTGCTGTTGCAGTCGGTTTGCCAATATTTTATTGAAAATTTTTGCGTCTATGTTCATCATGGAATCGCCTGAAGTTTTCTTTTCTTGTTGAATATTTGCCTGGTTTTGATATCAGGACAATGTTGGCCTCATAAAATGATTTGGGAAGAATTCCCTCTTTTTGGATTGTTTGGAATAGTTTCAGAAGGAATGGTACCAGTTCCTCTTTGTATGCCTGGTAGAATTTGGCTGTAAACCCATCTGGACCTGGGATTTTTTTGGATGGTAGGCTATTAACTGCTGCCTCAACTTCAGCTCTTGTTATTGGTCTATTCAGGGTTTCAACTTTTTCCTGCTTTAGGCTTTAGAGTGTGTAAGTGTTCAGGAATTTATCCACTTCTTCCAGGTTTATTGGTTTATGTGCATAGAATTGCTTGTAGTAATCTCTGATGGTGGTTTGTATTTCTTTGAAATCTGTGGTGATATTCCCTATATCATTTTTTATTACATATATTTGATTATTATCTCTTTTCTTTTTTGTTAATCTGGCTAGTAGTCTATTTTGTTGATCTTTTCAAAAAACCAGCTCCTGAATTTATTGATTTTTTTTTGGAAGGGTTTTTGTGTCTCTATCACCTTCAGTTCTGCTCTGATGTTCGTTATCTCTTGTCTTCTGTTAGCTTTGGAGTTTTTTTGATCTTGCTCCTCTAACTCTGTCAATTTTGATGATAAGGTGTCAATTTTAGATCTTTCCGTGCTTGTCATGTGGTCATTTATTGCTAAAAATTTTCTTCTAGACACTACTTTAAATGTGTCCCAGAGATTCTGGTATGTTGTGTCTTTGTTCTTGTTGGTTTTGAAGAACATTTTCATTTCTGCCTTTATTTCATTGTTTATCCAGTCAACATTCAAGAGCGAGTGGTTGTTTCCATGAAGTGTGGTTGTGAGTTAATTTCTAAATTCTGAGTTCTAATTTGATTGCACTGTGGTCTGAGAGACTGTTTGTTGTGATTTCCATTCTTTTGCATTTGCTGAGGAGTGATTTACTTCCAATTATGTGGTCAACTTTAGAGTAGGTGTGATATTGTGCTGAGATGAATGTATATTCTGTGGATTTGGGGTGGAGAGTTCTGTAAATGTCTATCAGGTTTGGTTAGTCCAGGTCTGAGTTGAAGTCCCGGATGTCCTTGTTAGTTTTCTGCCTCGTTGATCTAATATTGATGGTGGAGTATTAAAGACTCCCACTTTATTATGTGGAAGTCTAAGTCTCTTTTTAGGTCACTAAGAACTTGCTTTATATATCTGGGTGCTCCTGTATTGGGTGGGTATATATTTAGGATTGTTAGCTCTTCTTGTTGCATGATCCTTTTACCGTTATGTAATGTCCTTCTTTGTCTCTTTTGATCTTTGTTGGTCTAAAGTCCATTTCATCAGAGATTAGGGTTGTAACTCCTCCTTTTTTTTCTCTCCATTTGCTTGGTAAATCTTCCTTCATCCTTTTATTTTGAGCTTATGTGTATCCTTGCATGTGATGGGTTTCCTGGATACAGCACATTGATGGGTTTTGACTTGTTATCCAATTTGCCAGTTGGTGTCTTTTGATTGGGGCATTTAGCCCATTTACATTTAAGGTTAATATTGTTATTTGTGAATTTGATCTTACCATTTTGATGCTAGCTGGTTGTTTTGACCATTTTTTGATGCAGTTTCTTTATTGTGTTGATGGCCTTTACCATTTGGTATATTTTTGGAGTGGCTAGTACCGGTTGTTCCTTTCTATTTTTAGTGCTTCTTTCAGGAGTTCTTATAAAGCAGGACTGATGGTGATGAAATCTCTGAGCCATTGCTTATTAGTAAAAAAAATTATTTCTCCTTCACTTATGAAGCTTAGTTTGGCTGGTTATGAAATTCTAGGTTGAAAGTTCTTTTCTTTAAGGATGTTGAATATTGGCCCCCACTCTCTTCTGGCCTATGGGGTTTCTGCTGAGAGATCTGCTGTTAGTATCATGGGCTTCCCTTTATGGGTAACCCGACCTTTCTCTCTGGCTGCTCTTAGCATTTTTTCCTTCATTTAAACACTGGGGAACCTGACGCTTATGTGCCTTGAGGTTGCTCTTCTTGAGGAATATCTACAGCATAATGAGATTGGCTAGCATAAAGTCAAGAGAACTCTAGAGAATATAGGTCTAACCAAGGACAGGCATGGTGGCTCATGCCTAAAATTCCAGCAACTTAAGAAGCCAATACAGGAGGGCTGCTTGAGACCAGGAGCTAGAGACTGGCCTGGGCAACACAGCAAGACCCTGTCTCTATCCAAAATAAAGAAAAAATTAGCTGGGTGTGGTGGCACACATGTGTGGTCCAAGCTACTCAGGAAGCTGAAGAGAGAGGGTAGTTTGAGCCTGGGAGGTCAGGGCTGCAGTGAGCCACAATTTGGCACTCCAGTCAAGCCTGGGTGGCAGAGCAAGACCCCATCTCAAAGAACAAAACAACAAAGAAAACCAATTACAGACAGAAAAGTAACAGAGCTAATAAGCTAAGATAAGGAAAGATGTTGAAATGTGACAAATAAATAAAGCAACATGAGGGCTTTTCTCTGTTTAAAATAATAAAAAACTTATTAAATTATAATACCATGTGCTGGCAAAGGTGCAGTGAAATGGGCACTTTCTTATACTATGGAGGGTGTTTAAATTGTATATAAGCCTTCCAAGGTAAAGTTTGGCAATTTTTTAGAATAACAGAGACAGTGTCTCTATTACTGCCTCCTCCAATGTCTGGCCTCAAGAAATCTTCATGCCTTAGCCTCCCAAAGTGCTGGGATTATAGCTGGGAGGCACCCAAAACCTGTCAGTTTATATCAAGGGCAATGAGAATGTCCATTCACCATGACTGACAGTAATCGCATTTCTGGAAATACCTTTAGAGACAATTCAATCTAAACAAAAGGTCATCTGCACAAACGCAGTGAAAATCTGGGAGTAATTTAAGACAGAGTGCTTAAGTAAAAGAAGAAACACTTAAAGAAATTAAACTATAGTATTTATAGGCACCTGGTAAAAGATCAGTTAATGTTAGCTGCTAGTTTTTTTGTTGTTTTGAGACAGGGTCTCACTCTGTCACCCAGGCTGGAGGACTCCCTGGACTCAAGTAGCTGGAAGTACAGACACATGCCACCACACAAGGCTAATGCATATACCTTTCTGTAGGGATGTTGACTCCCTTTGTTACAGAAGTCTGTCTCAGACTCTTGGCCTCAAGCCATCCTCCTGCCTCAGCCCCCCAAAGTGTTGTGATTACTGGTATGATCCACCACACCTGGCCAGCTGCTACTTTTATTATTATTATCCCACTCAATTAAAAATTATGTGACAATAAAACTATCATTTTCAAGGCTATGTAACAATATGTGTCCTACAGCATGATTGTAAAAACATATACAGTCATCCCTCAGTATATAGAGAGGATTAGTTCCAGCCCCTGGTCTCTGCATATGTCAAAATTTATGCAAACTCACGTTTTGCAGTCAGCCCTCTGGAACCCTCGTATAGGAAAAGTCCAAATATCGGTTGGGCATAGTGGCAAGCACCTATAGTCTCATCCATTTGGAAAGCTGAAGTGGGCAGATGGCTTCAACTGGGGAGGTCATGGCTGCAATCAGCTGTGATAGCACTACTGTACTCTAACCTGGACAACAGAGCAAGATCCCGTCCTAGAAAAAAAAAAAAAAAAAAAAAAAGGTTAGAAACTGTAATAAGGTATGTTGGGGAAAATTCCATATAAGCAAATTAATGAATAAAGTAAATGGTAATAAATTAGTACAATTGATTTTCTGGAGTTTCTGACCATAAAGGTAAGAAAAATGCAAAACACAGAGACAAAGCATAAAAAAAGAAATTAGGGAAGCATTCTACATGTATAACAGGATGACCCTGGCCATGTTCATACAGCAGCAGTATGTCACAATATGACACACCTTGGAGAGAAGTTAACATGTGAGGAAGTTGATAAAAATGATCAGAGGAGCAAAATACTGATAGCTATAGTCAAGTAAACCAAGAGCTGATGTCAGAGAAGTAAGAATATTATAGTGTGTGTTGAAGTTCCTGTAAAATATTATTTATTTGCCTTTGTAAAAAATGTATCTACTAAAAGTTCTTGCTGTCAAAAGACTAAGTGGGAATAAATCATTAGAATTTATTCTTCTGTTTTTTACTTTTATCTTCCTGCCAAAGCCTTACTTTAGAAATTTTAATTTTTTTAGAAAATTGAACAAGTGTTGATTGTGGTGGATCATGCCCCTAGGATAGGAGGTGGGGGTAGAAGAATCACTTGAGGCCAGGAGTTTGACACCAGTCTGACCAACAAAGTGAGACCCAATGTGTATGAAAAAATTTAAAAAATAACCAGGTGTCATCACATATAGCTACAGTCCTGGCTACTCAGGAGGCTGAGGCAGGAGGATCCTTAGCTCAGGAGTGCAAGCCTGCAGTGAGCTGTGATTGCACCACTGTACTCCAGCCTAGTTGACAGAGTGAGACCCCATATCCTAAAACAAAAAAGAAAAATAAAAATAGATCAAGTAGCAAGTTGTATGTGGCTTCTCTGAACATTTCTAAACTAGAAGTTCTCAGAGTAATACTTCTAAATCTTTTGGGGTCTAGCATCCCATTACATTTTTTACCTTTATATAAGACTGCTAAGACTTTTTCTTTACATAAATAATTATATTAAAGTTAAAAATAAGAAAAATTTAAAAATATTTTTATTCATTACATATTAATAATAAAATCATTACATGTTGATATAACTAATACAAAACAAAAATTTTAAAATGATTATTATTCATTACATATTAATAATAAAATTGGCTAGGTGAGATGCCTCATGCCTATAATCCCAGAACTTTGGGAGGCTGAGGTGTGTGGATCACCTGAGGTCAAGAGTTCGAGACTAGCCCTCCAACATGCTGAAACCGCGTCTCTACTAAAAAATACAAAATTAGCCAGGTGTGGTGGCAGGTACCTGTGATTCCAGCTACTTAGGAGGTTGAGGCAGGAGAATTGCTTACACCTGGGAGGCAGAGTTTGCAGAGAGTCAAGATCATGCTGTTGCACTCCGGCCTGGGTAACAAGAGCAAACTCCATCTTAAACAACAACAATAAAACTACTATGTGTTGATATAAGTAATACTTTTTTTTTTGAGACAGTCTCTCTCTTTCCCCAAGGCTGGAGTGAAGCATGTAATCTCAGTTCATTGCAACCTCTGCCCCACCCCTGGTTCAAATGGTTCTCCTGTCTCAGCCTCTGAAGTAGCTTGGATTACAGGCACCTGCCACCATGCCCAGCTAATTTTTGTATTTTTTTTTTAGCAGAGATAAGGTTTTGCCATGTTGACAAAGCTGGTCTCGACCTCCTGACCTCAGGTAATCCACCTGCCTCATTCTCCCAAAGTGTTGGGATTGCAGGCGTAAGCCACTGCACCCAGCCAAATTAACATATTTTTTAAAACACTGATTAGTCAGGCAACAATACTTGGAAGGGGTCTCCTCATTCCCAGTGATAAAAACCCCACTGCACGGCTCCACAGTTGCAAGGGCTGCAGAGCCAAAAGGCTCTGACTTGAGATTTCATTATTTTATTTGTATTTCTATTTGTATTGTGAGACAAGGTCCTCCTCTGCCACACAGGCTGGAGTGTAGTTTTGTGCTTATAGCTCACTGCAGCCTCAATGTCCTGGGCTGAAGCCATCTTCCTGCCTCAGCTCCCCAGTGTTGGTAGTGCAGTTGAGTGCCACCATACCTGGCTAATTTTTAAATATTTTTGTAGAGTGAGGAGTCTTGTTATGTTGCCCAAGCTGGCCTCAAACTCCTGACCTCAAGAGATCTGCCCATCTCAGCCTCCTGAGTAGCTGAGACTACAAGTACACATCACCATGCCTAGCTACATTTATTTTATTAAATTTTGAAAAATATTTTTGTAGAGAGGAGGTCTTGCTATGTTGCCCAGGCTGGTCTTGAACTCCTGCCCTTAAAAGATACTTCCATCTCTGCTTCCCAAACATCTGGGACTACAGACATGAGCCACTGCACTGAGCCTGAAGAGATTTCTTTAATCCAGCATTCCATATTTGGTAACACTGGGAAAGGCAGTAGTGTTTTTAAAAATTACTTAATAATTCAAAAGAATCAAACTCAACCTTGACCCCTGCCTTCTCTCACACCCCACATCCAGTCTGTCAGGAAATCCTGTTGATTGTCTTCACCATGTACTGAAGATCCCCACCCAGCAACTCCCTGGA
Organism: Sapajus apella; assembly: GCF_009761245.1. NCBI lineage: Eukaryota > Metazoa > Chordata > Mammalia > Primates > Cebidae > Sapajus > Sapajus apella. The sequence goes on along the minus strand of NW_022438183.1, from coordinate 5,115 downwards.
CTCCTCCCCTATTTCTCCCCTCTGACCATCTCTCACCACCACCATGACCCTGGTCAGGACCACTATCATCTTCCACCTGGATGTTGCCACAGCTTGACCCCCAGCTTCTACCCAAATCTTCCCACAGTCTCTCTCAACTCAGCAGCCAGATAATGCTTTTACATCAGGGGACAGATCATGTCGTCTCTCTGCTCAGAACCCTCCTGCAGTTCCCATCTTATAGTAAAAGCCAAAGCCCGAGCAATAACCTCCCAGGGCTTACACGATCTATACTGATCCCCACCCAGCAACTCCATGGCCTCCTCCCCTAATTCTCTCCCCCTCTCCTGCTCCACTGGCCTCCTTCCAGAGCCTCAAACATAACTAAGACACTTTATTCTGCTGTTTCTGCCTACAATGCTCCTCTTTCAGCACCTTAGCCAGCTCCTTCCCCTCCAAGTCTTTGCTCAATTTTCACTTAGGAGGCCACCCCTGACCATTCTATTTAACATTGCCATCTGTCCCCATTCCCACTGCATTAATTTTTTTAAAAACAAGATCTCACTCTATCACCAAGGCTGGAGTGGAGTGGTGCAATCACAGCTCACTGCAACCTCAAATTCCTAGGCTCAACTGATTCTTTCACCTCAGACTCCCTAGTAGCTGGAACTACAGGTGCATGCCATCATGCCTGGCTAATTTATTTTATTTTGAAATGGAGTTTCACTCTTCTTGCCCAGGCTGGAGTGCAATGGTGCAATCCCAGTTCACTGCAACCTCCACCTCCCAGGTTGAAGTGATTCTCCTGCCTCAGCCTCCCAAATAGCTGGGATCACAGATGCATGCCACCATGCCTGGCTACTTTTGTATTTTTAGTAGAGATGGGGGTTTGCCATGTTGGCCAGGCTGGTCTCGAACTCCTGACATCAGGTGATCCACCCTCCTTGGCCTCCCAAAGTGTTAGGATTACAGGAGTAAGCCACCACACCTGGTCAATTTAATTTTTTGTAGAGACAGGGTCTCACTATGTTGCCCAGGCTGATCTTGGACTCCTGGCCTCAAGTGATCCTTCTGCCAGGATTCTTAAAGTGCTGGGATTACCAACATCAGCCAATATGCTTGGCGTCATGTTCATTTCCTCTTGCTGCTGCCACAAACTACCCTACATTAGTCACTTAAAACACCACAAATCTACCAACTTCCAGTTCTGGGAATCAGAAGCCCAAACTAGGTCTATTAAGGCTAAAGTTACGGTGTCAGCAGGGCTGCATTCCTTCTGGAGGCTCTAAAGTGTTCCTTGGCTTTTCCAGCTTCTAGAAGTCACCCCAATTCCTTGGATCATGACCCCTAACTCCATCTTCAAAGTCAGAAGTGAAGCATCTGCAAATCTCCCTCTCAAACTCTGCTTCCATCACCACATCTCCTGCTCCAATTCTGACTCTCCTAACCTCTTTCTTTTTTTTTTTTTTCCCATTTATTTATTTTATTGCATTTTACATTTTGGTGTACATGTGAAGAACATGCAAAATTGTTGCATAGGAACACACGTGGCAGTGTGATTTGCTGCCTTCCTCCCCATCACCTACATCTGGCATTTCTCCCCTTGCTATCTATCCCCAGCTTCCCACCCCCCACCCTCCCTCCCCTATTTCCCCACAACTGACCCCAGTGTGTAGTGCTCCCCTCCCTGTGTCCATGTGTTCTCATTGTTCAACACCCGCCTATGAGTGAGAACATGCGGTGTTTGATCTTCTGCTCTTCTGTCAGTTTGCTGAGAATGATGGTTTCCAGGTTCATCCATGTCCCTACAAAGGACCCAAACTCATCGTTTCTGATGGCTGCATAATATTCCATGGTGTATATGTGCCACATTTTCCCTATCCAGTCTATCGTCGATGGGCATTTGGGTTGGTTCCAGGTCTTTGCTATTGTAAACAGTGCTGCAATGAACATTCGTGTACACGTGTCCTTATAGTAGAACGATTTGTAATCCTTTGGATATATACCCAGTAATGGGATTGCTCGGTCAAATGGAATTTCTATTTCTAGGTCCTTGAGGAATCGCCACACTGTCTTCCACAATGGCTGCACTAATTTACACTCCCACCAACAGTGCAAAAGTGTTCCTATTTCTCCACATCCTCTCCAGCATCTGTTGTCTCCAGATTTTTTAATGATCGCCATTCTAACCGGCGTGAGATGGTATCTCAGTGTAGTTTTGATTTGCATTTCTCTGATGACCAGTGATGATGAGCATTTTTTCATATGTTTGTTGGCCTCACGTATGTCTTCTTTTGAGAAGTGTCTGTTCATATCCTTTGCCCACTTTTGAATGGGCTTGTTAGTTTTTTTCTTGTAAATCTGCTTTAGTTCTTTGTAAATTACGGATATCAGCCCTTTGTCAGATGGGTAAACTGCAAAAATTTTTTCCCAATCTGCTGGTTGCCGATTCACTCTAATGATTGTTTCTTTTGCTGTGCAGAAGCTGTGGAGTTTGATTAGGTCCCATTTGTCTATTTTGGCTTTTGTTGTCAATGCGTTTGGCGTTTTGGTCATGAAGTCCTTGCCTACACCTACGTCCTGAATGGTTTTGCCTAGATTTTCTTCTAGGGTTTTTATGGTGTTAGGTCTTATGTTTAAGTCTTTAATCCATCTGGAGTTAATTTTAGTGTAAGGTGTCAGGAAGGGGTCCAGTTTCTGCTTTCTGCACATGGCTAGCCAGCTTTCCCAACACCATTTATTGAACAGGGAATCCTTTCCCCATTGCTTGTTTTTGTCTGGTTTGTCAAAGATCAGATGGTTGTAGATAAGTTGTGTTGCCTCCGAGACCTCTGTTCTGTTCCATTGGTCTATATCTCTGTTTTGGTACCAGTACCATGCTGTTTTGATTACTGTAGCCTTGTAGTATAGTTTGAAGTCTGGTAGTGTGATGCCCCCCCGCTTTGTTCTTTTTGCTTAGAATTGACTTGGCTATGCGGGCTCTCTTTTGGTTCCATATGAAGTTTAAGGTGGTTTTTTCCAGTTCTGCAAAGAAGGTCATTGGTAGCTTGATGGGGATAGCATTGAATCTGTAAATTACTTTGGGCAGTATGGCCATTTTCACGATATTGATTCTTCCTAACCATGAACATGGAATGTTTCTCCATCTGTTTGTGTCCTCTCTTATTTCGTTGAGCAGTGGCTTGTAGTTCTCCTTGAAGAGGTCCTTTACATTCCTTGTTAGTTGTATTCCTAGGTATTTTATTCTCTTTGTGGCAATTGTGAATGGAAGTTTGTTCTTGATTTGGCTCTCTTTAAGTCTGTTACTGGTGTATAGGAATGCATGTGATTTTTGCACATTGATTTTGTATCCTGAGACTTTGCTGAACTTGCTTATCAGTTTCAGGAGGTTTGGGGCTGAGACGATGGGGTCTTCTAGATATACAATCATGTCGTCTGCAAATAGAGACAATTTGACTTCCTCCTTTCCTATTTGAATGCCCTTTATTTCTTTTTCTTGCCTGATTGCTCTGGCTAGAACTTCTAATACTATATTGAATAGCAGTGGTGAGAGCGGGCATCCTTGTCTGGTGCCACATTTCAAGGGGAATGCTTCCAGTTTTTGCCCATTCAGTATGATATTGGCTGTTGGTTTGTCATAAATAGTTTTTATTATTTTGAGATACGTTCCATTGATACCTAGCTTACTGAGTGTTTTTAGCATAAAGGGCTGTTGAATTTTGTCAAAGGCCTTCTCTGCATCAATTGAGATAATCATGTGGTTTTTGTCTTTGGTTCTGTTTATGTGGTGAATTACGTTTATAGACTTGCGTATGTTGAACCAGCCTTGCATCCCCGGGATGAAGCCTACTTGATCATGGTGGATAAGCTTTTTGATGTGTTGTTGCAATCGGCTTGTCAGTATTTTATTGAAGATTTTTGCATCTATGTTCATCATGGATATTGGCCTGAAGTTTTCTTTTCTTGTTGAGTCTCTGCCGGGTTTTGGAATCAGGATGATGTTGGTGTCATAAAATGATTTGGGAAGAATTCCCTCTTTTTGTATTGTTTGGAATAGTTTCAGAAGAAATGGTACCAGCTCCTCTTTGTATGTCTGGTAGAATTCAGCTGTGAACCCATCTGGACCTGGGCTTTTTTTGGGTGGTAAGCTCTTAATTGCTGCCTCAACTTCAGACCTTGTTATGGGTCTGTTCAGGGTTTCGGCTTCTTCCTGGTTTAGGCTTGGCAGGAGGCAAGTGTCCAGGAATTTATCCATTTCTTCCAGGTTTATTAGTTTGTGTGCATAGAGTTGTTTGTAATAATCTCTGATGATGGTTTGAATTTCTGTGGAATCTGTGGTGATATCACCTTTATCGTTTTTTATTGCATCAATTTGGTTATTCTCTCTTTTCTTTTTTATTAATCTGGCTAGTGGTCTGTCTATTTTGTTGATCTTTTCAAAAACCAGCTCCTGGATTTATTGATTTTTTGAAGGGTTTTTTGTGTCTCTATCTCCTTCAGTTCTGCTCTGATCTTAGCTATTTCTTGTCTTCTGCTAGACTTTGAGTTTTTTTGATCTTGCTCCTCTAGCTCTTTCAGTTTTGACGATAGGGTGTCAATTTTTGATCTCTCCTTTCTTCTCATGTGGGCACTTATTGCTATATATTTTCCTCTAGATACTGCTTTAAATGTGTCCCAGAGATTTTGGTATGTTGTGTCTTCATTCTCGTTGTTTTCGAAGAACATCTTTATTTCTGCCTTCATTTCATTGTTTATCCAGTCAACATTCAAGAGCAAGTTGTTCAGTTTCCATGAAGCTGTGCGGTTCTGAGTTAGTTTTTGAATTCTGAGTTCTAACTTGATTGCACTGTGGTCTGAGAGACTGTTTGTTACGATTTCCGTTCTTTTGCATTTGCTGAGGAGTGATTTACTCCCAATTATGTGGTCAATTTTAGAGTAGGTGTGATGTGGTGCTGAGAAAAATGTATATTCTGTGGATTTGGGGTGGAGAGTTCTGTAAATGTCTATTAGGTTTGCTTGGTCCAGGTCTGAGTTCAAGTCCTGGATATCCTTGTTAATTTTCTGTCTGGTTGATCTGTCTAATGTTGACAATGGGGTGTTAAAGTCTCCCACTATTATTGTGTGGGAGTCTAAGTC
>NW_022438182.1:0-17718 GCF_009761245.1 Sapajus apella | reverse complement strand
CCTCGCCACTTAACCCACATTATATCAACAGACCACCAGTAGACAGACATACTCTACAACCTGCTCTGACTCTACCAAGCCCAGAGGACCAGCGGTCCTCAAGGAGTTGTAGGTCTCCTGGCAACCTAACTTTTGTCCTGGGCCGCCTCAAAATTCAGGTGTGGCACCACTGATTGGAAGGGCTCTCCCAAATTCCAGGAACTGACTTGGTCAAGGGGTTATCTCTCGCCTTCCAGAGCACTGCCGCAAACACTGAAATAGAAAAGAGGCACACGGTCAAGTAAGAGCCCACCTGCCAGCCTGTACTCTAGAGCACCATCTCCTAGACTGCAGACCAAATCACATCATCAAACAAAAATCATGACGTACCTTCAACACACATCTGTGAAACCCAGTGCCATACAGTAGTCACAAGGAAGGAACTTGTGTAGAGTCCTGGCCATCTGAAACCACTCAGAAACAAAGCTAATCACCTATACACAATACACACCAAAAACCCTCAAGGGGAAAAAATAACATAAAAACAAAAATCTCCATCCAAATGACAGCAATCTCAAAAAGATAAAGAAACACCAGTCCTCTCAGATGAGGAATAATCGGCACAAGAACTCCAGCAATTCAACAAATCAGAGCGTTTCGTTACCTCCAAAAAAATCACAATAGCTCCCTAGCAATAAATTCTCACCAGATTAAAGTGTAGTGACATGCTTTATGACAGACATGCAATTCAGAATCTGAATAGTAACAAAGCTCAATGAGACTAAAGAGAAAGTTGAAACCCAATCCAAGGAAGCCAGTATAACCGCCCAAGAGTTGAAACATGACATAGCCATTTTTAAAAAGAACCAAATTGAACTTTTGAAGTGGCAAAATTCAACACAGGAGGGAGCTTCAAAACTAGATAAGACCAAGCAGAGGAAAGGACTACAGAGCTTAAAGACCAGTCTTTTGAATCAACCCAGTCAGACAAAAATAAAGAAAAAAACAATTTAAAAATGAACAAAACATCTGAGGAATGTGTGACTTTGTAAAGACACCAATCTATGACTCACTGGCATTGCTGAGAGAGAAGGAGAGAGAGTAAGCAACTTGGAAAACATATTTGAGGATAGAGTCCATGAAAATTTCCCCAATCTCATTAGAGAGGTTAATTGAAAAATTCAAGAAATTCAGAGAACTTCTACAACCATCCCCAAGATACACAGCCCATCAGACTTTCCAAGGTCAACATGAAAGGAAAAATCTTACAGGCAGCTAGAACAGCTGCATCAGGTGAACAGCTGACCTCTCTCTGGCAAAAACCTTATAAGCCAGATGAAAGTGGGGCCTATTTTCAGCATCCTTAAAGAAATTTCAACCAAGAATTTCATATCATACCAATCTAAGCCTCATAAGTGACAAAGAAATACAATCTTTTCCAGAAAAACACTAAGGGAGTTCATTACCACTACACCAGCCTCACAAGAGATTCTTAGGGGGTTCTAAATATGGAAAAGAAAGAATAATACCTACTACCGCAAAAACACACTTAAGTACATAGCCCATAGACCCTATAACACAACTAGACAATCAAGAGTACAAAGCAACCAGCTAAAAACATCATGGCAGAATCAAAATCTCACATATAAATCCTAACCTTGAATTCAATGGTCTAAATATCTCATTTAAAAGGCACAGAGTGGCAAGTTGAATTAAAAAAAAAAAGCCAATAAAAACCAACAGTCTGCTATCTTCAAAAGACACATCTCACATGTAATGACACCCACAGCCTCTGAATAAAGGGATTGACAAAGATCCATCAAGCAAATAAAATGCAAAAAACAAGGGATCATTATTCTTAAAGAGACTTTAATCAAACAACAGCCAAAAAAGGACAAAGAAGGCATTACACAATGATAAAGGACTCAATTTGCCAAGAAGACATCCCTATCCTAAATATATACCCACCCAACACTGGAGCACCCAGATACAAAAACAACCAAGTACTTCTAGACCTACCAAAAGACGCAGTCACACAGTAACAGTGGGGAGCTTCAAAACCTCACTGGCAGTGTTAAGACAAATCACCAAGACAAAAAACTAACAAAGAAATTCTGAGCTGAAATTTAACACGAGTCACTGGACCTAACCGACATCTACAGAATACTCCACCAAACAACCACCAAATATACTTTTTTCTCATCCGCACAAAGAACATACTCGGAGATCAACAACATGCTTGGCCATAAGGCAAGTCGTAACAGATTTTTTTTAAAAATGAAATCACATGACACCATACTCTTGGACCATCGTGCAATAAAAATAGAAATGAATACCAAGGAGATCTCTGCAAACCACACAATTACGTGGAAATCAAACAACTGGCTCCTAAATAACTTTGAGAAAGAAAGAATTTATGGCAGAAATAAATATATTATTTGTAATAAGCAAAAAGAAACATCATACCAAAACTTCTGGGATACAGCAAAAGCAACATAAGAGGAAGGCTTATAGCACAAAACAAATAGGTCGAAGAGTTAGACAGATCTTTAACAATCTGACACTGTGCCAAGAGGAACTAAACAACAAGAACAAAATAACCCCAAAGCTGGCAGCAGAAAAGAAATAACTAAAATCAGAGTATGACTGAGAAAAATTGAGACCCAAAAATCCGTACAAAGGATCAATGAAAGCAAAAATTGGCTTTTTGAAGGGATAAACGATGCTAACACACCACTAGCTAAATTTAAAAAAACAGAGAACATCTAAATAAGCACAATCAGAAATGACAAAGATGACATCACAACCAATTCCACAGAAATACAAAAGATCCTTAGAGACTATAATGAACACCACTGTATACACACAACCAGAATATCTAGAAAAAATGGATAAATCCCTGGAAACACACAACTTACAAAGATTGAACCCGAAGGAAACTGAAATCATGAACAGACAAATAACAAGTTCTGAAACTGAATCAGTAATTTAAAAAAAAAAACAAAACAACCTACTAACCAAAAACAGATTCAAATCAGAATGACTTAGAGCCACTTTCTACCAGACACACAAAGAAGAGCTGTTAACAAACCTGCTGAAACTATTCCAAAATATCGAGATGCTTCTCTCCAACTCATTGTATAATGCCAGCAGCATCTTGATACTAAAAGCCAGCAAAGACACAACAAAGAAAGTTCTAGTGGCTTGAGGTATCGGCGGGAGCGGCCGGGTGTCGGGAGGAACCGTTACGGGGACTGAAGCTGTCGATTAAGCCTGACCAAGACGACAACCTCCCAAAAGCACCGAGACTTCGTGGCAGAGCCCATGGGGGAAAAGCCAGCGGGGAGCCTGGCCGGGACTGGTGAAGTCCTGGGCAAGAAGCTGGAGGAAAGGGGCTTTGACAAGGCCTGTGTTGTCCTTGGCCAGTTTTCGGTGCTAAAGAAAGAGGAAGACCTCTTCTGGGAATGGCTGAAGGACACTGTGGCGCCAACGCCAAGCAGTCCCGGGACTGCTCTGGATGCTTTTGAGTGGTGCGACCCTTCTTGTGTTGCTCTCTGGGAAGCTCTCAAGCCCCAGCCCTCAGCCGAGTAGGGACTCCTCCCCTGTCCGCTACAAGGGAAAGGAGTGCCATTGCCGTACTCACCCCCGGAGTACTGCGGGGTCTTTGGGAGTGTCTTCCCCTATCCATTTCAACGTTTTTGGATTCTCGCTCTTGCATGCCTCCCTCTTCCTTTTTCCGGTGCCAGTTCCCTGATGACAGGTACTGGCTTTCCTTAACGGATTCCGGGTCCTATCCCTCACCCCCACCCCAACTTTCAGTCCGTTTGATACCATCTGGCTCCTTTTTTAGCAGAACAGTCACTGTCCTTGTAAAGTTTTGTAGATCAATAAAGTCAGTGGCTTTCACGGAAAAAAAAAAAAAAAAAAAAAACTACAGCCCAATATTTCCTATGAATGTAGACACAAATGTCTCAACAAAATATTAGCAAATGAAATCCAGCAACACATCAAAAATTTACTTCACCACAATCAAGTCGGGTTTTTTCTTGTGATGCGAGGTTGGTTCAAAGTACACAAATCAATAAATGTGTGTTCACCACAAAAACAGAATGGAAAAAGAAAAACCATATGATCATCACAAAAGATGCAAAAAAGCTTTCAATAACATCCATAATCCCTTCAAGAAAAAAAATCAACAAATTAGGCATCAAAAAAATAGACCTCCAAATAATAAGGGCCACTTTGTAACAAACCCGCAGCTAAAATCACAGAATGGGCAAAAGCTGGAAGTGGGGGCTGAGTGCAGTGGCTCATGCTTGTAACTCCAGCATGTTGGGAGGTGAAGACAGGCGTATCACTTGAGGCCAGGAGTCTGAGACCAACCTGGCAACACAGTGAGACCTTGTCTCTATAAAATAATAAAGAAAAAATTTAAAGAAAAAACAACAAAAAAAAGTTGGAAGCATTCCCCTTGACAACTGGAACAAGACAAGGATGCCCCATCTCACCACATCTATTCAGCACAGGACTGGAACTCCCACCTAGCCAGAGCAATCAGGCAAAATAAAGAAAGAAAAGGCATCCAAAAAGGAAAGGAAGCCAAACTATCTCTCTTTGCTGATGATGTGATGCTATACGTAGAAAACTCTAAAGAGTCTGCCAATGTATCCTGGAACTGATAAATGACTTCAGTCAGAATGCAAAAAGCAATGTAAAAATATCAGTAGCATTTCTATCGCCAATAAAGTTCAAGTGGAGAGACAAATCAAGAATGTAATTCCATTTACAATCGCCATACAGAAAAAAGCAAAATACTTTGGAATGCATCTAACCATGGAGATGAAACGTGTCTAAAAGGAGAACTACAAAACACTGCTGAAAAAAGTCATGACACCAAATAGAAGATACCAAAAAAATGCAAAAACATTACATGCTCACAGATTGGAAAAATCGATATCAGTAAAATGGCCACACTGCCCAAAGCAATCTACAAATTCAATACTATTCATACCAAACTACAAATGTCATTTTTCACAGCATTAGAAAAAACCATTCTAAAATATCATGAGGAGCCAAAAAAGAGCCCAAACACCCACAGCCATCCTAACCAAAAAGAACAAAACCTGATGCATCACACTGCCCAACTTCAAACTATACTCCAGTAAACAAAGGCTACAATGAACAAAACAGCGTGGTACTGGCACAAAAACAGACACACAGACCGATGGAACAGAATAGAGAGCCCAGAAATAAAGCCACAAGCCCATAACCATTTGATCTTTGATAAAGCCAACACAAATATGCAACGGGGAAAGGACTCCCTATTCAATAAATGGTGCTGGGATGACTTGCTATCCAGACATAGAAATATGAAACTTGACCCCTAGCTATCACCACATATAAAAATGAATGAAAGCTGAATTACATTCTTAAAGGAAAGGCCTCTAACTATAAAAACCCTACAAGAAAACCAAAGAAACATACTATTTGAAATCAGCCTCTGAATATAATTTATGAATAAGTCGTCAAAAGCAACTGCAACAAGAGTCAAAATGAAAAATTGGGACCTAGTTAAACAAAGGAGCTTCTGCATAGAAAAAGGAACCATTCAAGAGACTAAACAGGCAACCTAAATAATGAAAGAATGTATTTACAAGCTAAGCATTAAACAAAGTTCTAATATCCAGAACCTATAAGAAACTTAAATCAACAAGCAAGAATTTCAAAAAATATATAAAAGCGGGCAAAATACCTAAATAGACATTTCCCAAAAAAAGACAGAAAAGCGGAGGGCAAACATGAAAAAAAAGCTCATCTCACTAATCATCAGAGAAAAGCAAATCAAAGCCACAATGAAATGCCATCTCATACCAGACATAATGGCGATTACTAAAAAGTCAAAAAATAAGCAACATCAACCCAGATTTTGGCAGAGCTGCTACAGCGAAAGGGACTTGGAATACACTGCTGGAGAAAATGGGAAATTCATTCAGCCACTGTGGAAAGCAGTTTGGAGATTTCTGTCATGGAACTAAAAATAGAACTGCCTTCAACCCAGCAATCCCATTAGTGGGTTAAATACCCACTCCCTCCCAAAAATCATTCTAACAAAAAGACACATGCACCCATATGTCTGCTGCAGCACTATTCACAATAGCAAAGACATGGAATCAATCCAGAAGCCCATCAATAGTGCACTGGATTCAGAAAATGTAGCACACATAAAATACGTAATACTATGCAGCTATAACAAGAACAAAATACTGTTCTTTGCAACAACATGGAGGTAGCCAGAGGCCATTATCCTAAGCAAACTGATGTGAAAACAGAAAACCAAATACTACACGTCTCACTTCTAAGTGGGACCTAAACATTGGGTCCTCATGGACATAAAGAGGGGAGCAACAGACACTGGGGACTACAAGAAGAGGGATTGAGTTGGGACAATAGTTGAAAAATGACATGCCAGGTACATGCTCACTACCTCCGTGATAGGTTCAATTGCACCCTAAACCTAACCATTATGCAATATACCTTTGTAACAAACCTGCACATGTACCCCCTACATCTAAAATAAAAGTTAAGAAAGAGGCGGTGGCTACGCCTGTAATCCCAGCACTTTGGGAGGCTGAGGCGGGTGGATCACGAGGTCAAGAGATCGAGACCATCCTGGCCAACATGGTGAAACCCCGTCTCTACTAAAAAATACAAAAATTAACTGGGCATGGTGGCACAAACCTATAGTTTCCAGCTTCTCGGGAGGCAGAATTGCTTTAACCCAGGAGGCGGAGATTGCAGTGAGCCGAGATTGCGTCACTATGCTCCAGCCTGGGACCTGAGGACAGAGCGAGACTCTGTCTCAAAAGAAAAAAACGAAAGAAAGAGAAAGAATAAAGAAGATGAAAATAAAATGCCCTTTAAACTTGCAACGAAAAACACCAATACCATTCTTCACAGAAATGGAAAAAACAATCCTAAAATTTATATGGAACCACAAAAACGCTAGACTAGACAAGCCAAGTCTGAGGGAAAAGAGCAAAGCTGGAAGCATCACTCTACCTCCAGCTTTGTTTTGAAATCTACCTGACTTCAAAATATATTACACGCTTACAGTAACCAAAACAGTATGGTCTTGGTATAAAAACAGAAAATTAAATCAGTGGAACAGAATAGAGAACCCAGAAATAAATCCACATATTTACAGACACCTGATTTTCAACAAAGGTGTCAAGAACATACATTGGGGAAAGAACCCTCTCTTTGACAAATGGAGCCAGGGAAACTGGATATTTGTAAAAAGAAGAATAAAACCAGGTCCCTATCTTTCACCATATACAAAAATTAACTCAAAATGGATTAAACACTTAAACATGAGATCTAAAATTATACAACTACTACAAGAAAATATAGGAAAAATGCTTCATGACACTGGTCAAGGCAAAGATTTTATAGCTAAGTTATCACAGGAATATGCAAAAAAAGCACAGGCATAAAAACAAAAATAGGCAAGTGAGGCTATTTTAAAATTAAGTTTCTTCACAGCAAATCCTTTGTTGAACAACCAACAATCTGTAGGATGGGAGACAATATTTACAAATCTATTCATCTGAGAAAGGTCTGATATCTAGAATATACTAGGAACTTATCAGTAAAAACAGTTAATAATCCCCCTAATGTGGACAAAGAATTTAAATAGACATTTCTAAAAAGAAGAGGTACAAATGGCCAACAAATATATGGAAAAGTACTCAACATCACTGACAGCAGGAAAATGGAAATAAAATTCCAAATGAGATATCGTCTCACCACAGTTAGAACGGCTACTATATTATTTAAAAAAAAGAAAAAAGTAAAAAATCCTGATGAGGTTGGAGAGAAAAAGAAAACTCTTATGCACTCATGGAGGGAATGTAAACGAGTACAGCCATTATGGAAAACTGTGGAAGTTTCTTAAAAAACTAAAAATAGAAGTGTCATATGATCCAATAATCCCACTACTATTTATCCAAAAGAAAGAAATTCAGTACATCAAAGGGATACCAGGATCCCCATGTTTATTGCAGCACTGTTCACAATAACCAAAATACAGAATCAACCTAAATGTTCCATCAATAGATGATTGTGGTTGATGAGTAAAGAAAATGTGATATATGTACACGGTGGAATACTATTTAGCCATAAAAAGAATAAAATCATGCAATTTACAGCAACATGGATGAAAACATTGTGACATTAAGTGAAATAATTCAGGCACAGAAAAATAACTACTGTGTGTTCTCACTCATGTGGAAGCTAAAATTAAAAAAAAAAGTTTTTGGAAGTAGAGAGTAGAATTGTGGGTAACAGAGGCTGAGAAAGGTAAGGGGGAGTAGAAGATGGGGAGAGGTTGTTTAATGGATACAAAATGATAGCTAGATAGGGGGAATGAATTCTAGTGTTCTGCATTGTAGGATGAATATGGTTAACTTTTCTCTTTTTTGTTTTTTTTTTTTTTTGAGACGGAGTCTCACTCTGTCACTCAAGCTGGAGTGCAGTAATGCAATCTCAGCTCACTGCAACATTTGCCTCTGGGGCTCAAGTCATTCTTCTGCCTCAGCCTCCCTAGTAGCTAGGATTACGGGTGCGCATCACCACACCTGGCTTGGTTAACTAATAGTTTTAAAAAGCTAGAGGACTGGATTTTCAAAGTTCACAGCACAAAGAAATGGTAAATGTTTGAGGTGATGGATATATCGATTAGTCTGATTTGACCATTATACATTGTTTACACATATCAAAATATCACTGTGTATACCATAAATATGTACAGTTATAAGAGTCCACAAAAAATAAAAGGAAGCCAGATGTGGTGTCACAGGCCTGTGATCTCAGCTACTTGGAAGACTGAGGCAGGAAGAATTCCTGAGCCATGGTGGTCAAGGCCAGCCTGGGCAACATAGCAAGACACCATGTCTAAAAAAAATACATAAATAAAAATAAAAGCAAAATCATTCACCCTATACATAGACTATGGGTGAAACTTAATGGCTTGCTTCTAATGAACAGAATGTGTTAAAAGGGATAACACCATGTAGCTTCCATAATTAGGTTAGAAGAGGCTCTCTGCCACAGACTGCTCGCCTTGAAACCTAGCCCCCATGTTATGAGGAAACGTAGCAACAAAGAGAGCCTAGGAGTTTCAGTGTAGAATGTTTGGGTATCCTGCCCCAAACTAAATTTCCAACCAATAGTCGCCGTAAGCAACAGACATCTTAGTGAACAAATCTTCAGATGATTCTAGTCCCTCAGCCTTTGATTTATCCCAAGTGAAGCTGAAGGGAGCAGAGGCAAGCTGTCCTGACCAAGGTTTTGGCAAACCACAGATTGGTGAACTAAACAAATGTTCTAAGCCACTCAAATTCGGGTAATTTGAGTGGAAAAAATAACCAGAGAAATAAATTTAAACAAGGAGACAATAAGCAATAGAGTAACAGACCCAGTAGAAATTAGTCTCCTTTAAAGTAAGAGCTAACAAATGTTAAGGTTAGTTTATTAATGACAACTCTAATGGGAAGCAGCAGAACTTTTCTAACTGTATGAATCAGAAAAGCCAATTTATATGATAAATATATGTAATTTATATGATAAACTTCCTCCTCAGTAGCTCTTATGTCTTTCTATGAGACATAAGAGAAAGACATAAGAACTACTGAGGAGGAAGTTTAGAAAAAGTTCCTATTGATTACAAATTCCGATGACTAAGCCAGTGAGGCTTTTAGAATTTGTCCCCCGAGTTATGAAATAAGGAAGATGAGGAAGGAAGGAGATATATAATTTGAAATATAAAGTTGAAAAAACTAGAAATATTTGACTAATAACCAAAAATCAGACATTGTACCTGATTTCAAGGAACTGAAATTCTCAAAGTGATAAGCAGCTTTGGATATTTATTCATCAATCTAGGATTCAATCTTCATTTTCATTTCCTCAATGAGGAAATTTAAAAAATTATGGAATCAGTTTTAACAATCTCAAAAGTAAAACAAATGTAGTGTCCTTTGAGTGTTAAGCTGTTCAAAGCAATTTCCCCTTTACCTCATTTGTATGGAGAAGGGAAGAACAGCTCATCTTTATGTTGTACCAAAATGCTTCTCCATATCATATAAATTGGCTCTGAAATTTTGAAATTCATACAACTAATTCGACTTTTTGTTTCTGATAAATGCATGGACATTACCTGATTTCCAGCTGCTGCACTCCTGGAAGTTGTTCTTTGAATAGGTTGAAGTATTTATTCAATGAATTATGTACTGAGCTAGAAAAGCATAGCTACGCATCTCCATTTAAGCAAAAGGAGGTAAATGCAGGGAACTCTGGTTTCTCAGAATGTAGGATCTGTGCCAAGAAGAGGATTCAGCCCTCGGGTTGTGTAAGAGAGCCAGGTGCTAGGTCAAAAGAGGATCTAACTGTGAACTGCAACATGATAAATTAGCTCAGTTTCCAATGAGGAAAGATGACAGCCCAGACTTAATCTTGAGCTTCATAGATAGTTCAAATCTACACATGACTCCATGACTTATAACGACCTAATAAAACATAATGCAACAAATAGTAGATGCAGTCAGCAGATCCTGTGGCCAAGATTTGATGGAAATGGGAGTGAAGAGAGAGGCACTGGGTGAGAGACAAAAGGTGTGACTGGAGAAAAAAAATTAATGGGATCTGTCTTTGTAAGCCTGACTCTCATCATGTCATGGAGTCAGCAAGGCATAAGCTGGCCATACACTCCTTCAAGAAGCAAAAAGTGAAATTAAAGACATTCTACTACTTGAATTTCTATTCTTACATAAGACAACTCGTAATAAGCAACAGGACTGAAAATGAATTCTCCATAAATGTGATTTGGTACTGGCTCAACATATTAAAATTGAGAATCCAAAAACAAACCTACATTTTTATGGTCAACTGATTTTCAACAAGAGTATAAAAAAAGTAAATGAAAAACGAATAGATATTTCAACAAATGGTGCTGGGACAACGTGCAAAAGAATGAAGGTGGATTTCCACCAAATGTCATATACAAAAGTAACAAAATAGAACCACTGAATGTAAGAACTAAAATTATAAAACTCCTAGGAGAACACGTAGCCATAGATCTTTGTGACTGCAGAAAAATACATTAACTGGACTTCATCAAAATGCGAAACTTCTGTGCTTGAACGGAGACCATTAAGAAAGTGAAAAGGAGGCTGCGCATGGTGCTCACACCTGTAATCCCAACATTTTGGGAGGCCAAGGTGGGAGGATTGCTTGAGCTCAGGAGTTCAAGATCAGCCTGGGCAGCATAGTGAGACCTTCTCTCTACAACTTAAAATTATATACATTTTAAAAACATAATAAATCATAAGAAAGAAAGTAAAAAGGAAAGCCATTGAAAATATTTGGAAACAATATATCTGATAAGGGACTTACACCTAGAGTATATAAAGAGCTCTTAAAATTCAGAAATTTAAGATAACCCAATTTTAGAGTGGGCAAATGATTTGAATAGACATTTCCCAAAGAAGGTATACAAATGGCTCATAAGCACATAAAAAAAGGCTTAAAGTCATTCATCAATAGGGAAATGTGAATCAGAACCACAATGACATGATACCACTTTATACCTCTGGGTTGGAATCCTTTTTCAATCAAAAATATGAAAAATGTTGGCAAAGATGTGGAGAAGTTAGAACCCTCATACAATGCTGATGAGAATGTAAAATGGTGCAACCACTTTGAAAAGCGGACTGTCAGCTCCTCAAAAGCTTAAGCATAGAGTTACTATATGACCCAGAAATTCAACTCCTAAGTATATACCCAAGAGAAGAACACATACGCAAACACAAAAACTTGTACAGAAAAGTTCACAGCAGCATGATTAATAGCCAAAACATGGCAACAACCCAAAGGTCCATCAACTGATAAATGGCTAAATAAAATGAGTGGCATGTCCATACAGTGGAACAATACTCAGCAGAAAGATGAAATTAAGTACTGATACACGTTACAACACAACGAACCTTTAAAATGTTACGCTAAGTAGACGAAGCCAGTCGCAAAAGACCACCACATATGGTGTGATCCAGTTGATATGCGGTGCCCAGAATGGGCTAATCTATGGAAACAAAATAGATTGCTGGTTCTTTTCAGGGTCATGAAAGTGTCCTACAATTGATGATGGCGATGGTTATGCAACTCTGTGACTATACTAAGAGACTATGAATTTGTACACGTTCAATGGGTAAACTGTGTGGTATAAGAATTTTGTCTCAGTAAAGTTTTTTTAAAAAATTCAGTGGTAGGATCTAGATACATCTCTGAATTCTCTACTTTGGATGTACATACTATAGGTGATTTGTAAAAAAGCACAATATATTTAAAATGAAAGGAAAATGAAGGAAGTGCCTAACATTTCAAATAGTTTTTAAATTAAAATATTTGCATTTTGGAGAACAGTACTGTGGCCTTTCTGTACAAGTTATCCTGAAATTCATGAAATAAATATACACAGATTCTGTACCCATTCACAAAAGTAAAGATAAGAAATAAGACAATTTCTGAAACATTCTGTTAAACATTATCCTATGATTTAATCTGGCTTACCTAACCATGGCAATAGAGAAGTCACTAAAAAATACTTCACAGAAAAAAAAAAAAAAAAAAAAGCCTCTCAACTTCTGTGAGGAATACTAATAATTCCCAGCTTTCCTAAGGATCTTTGGAAATGATCCTTATTTTCAAAATATATGTACTTATCAGGAGAAAAGGACAGAATGAAAGCCAGAGGTTAAGAAACAAGTGCATTATAAAGATAATAAAATTATAAAACAAATTATAATAAAAATACAAAAGAAAGCTATCCACTTCAGTTAGTATCCTAAAACATTTGACACTATTTCACCACCTATAGATTAACTGTAGACATGTTAGGTTTCATACATACTTCACTGCTGATTTGACCCGATTTCTTCTTTGAATCCTGTGTCTTATCTAAATTAAATGATGTAGCCTCTGCTGTAGGTTGTTGTTTTAGGGGATCAGTCCATTCTAGTTTGAGGTGTCTCATAACTACCTGTGAAAGTATTTTTGCTACTGATTTCATAAATCACCTTATTATTAAATTATGGTAATAAGATTTAACTCTAACATATACACTTTGAAAAACATCAACACATATATGGATGCACCTTTTCCTCATGTGCACACATTCTTGTTTATTACTGAATTCAGTTAAGGACACAGAAGGTGCTATCTTTCTGCCAAATCAGTTTTCTGTTAACTTAGACGATAGATTCAGCCCACTGTTCACTCATCCCTGAAACATCTGCAATGCTTAACATCCTACTGAAGTCTCAAAAAGAAATCCGTATGTGGTTGGGGCTGCTGGTGGTACATCCCACACTGTGACATGTTTTCCCTCTTTTTTATTAGAAGCTCCAATCAACTTCAGAGTTCCTTGCATATTCAGCTGCCTGCTCAGATCCTTCCAAAAGATTCCTATCTCAGAATACAAGTAAAATTCCAATGGCCTTTGAGGCCCTGGGTAACCTGGCCTTTACCTCCCTCCTGACCTCAGCTTCTACAAGGGTCTCCCCTACTCAGTTCATTCTCGCTATATGGGAATCCTGCCACCTCTCATTAGTTTAAAAATGGGGACTCAATGCCAAACAAATAAATCACGGATAAACCCAGTTACCTTTGTACTGGTCAAAGTTATATCCAAATGACAGGCAGTGAGCCTTGAAATGAAAATTATGAGCAAATTGTTTATAAAAACATTCAAAGTAAATTATAAATACCAGTGGTAAGATTAAATCTAACATAGCTTTGCTGAAATTCACATCTGCCCCAAATTATGATTTATGAAAAAGTAAATGCCTTTAAAGAATTGAGAGGTCATAACAAGTAATTTGAGACTGAAATCATCTCAGATTTAAGTCAAATTGATATGAATAAAAATAAAATTATACCAACTTAAATGCATTACAAAACTACTGAAGGAAAAGTATTGTGGAAATATACACTGAAGTATAGCAGTATACTTCAGTTCACCTGGAAAATCTGGAATTAATGGTCAAAGTAACCCTCCTAACTAAATCTTAATTTCAAAATACTCATGTCAGGTATAAGCATTTCTGTTTATCTGCTTCATCATGGTCTTCAAACATGGCCATATAAAGGCATTGCCATGATCATTTCAGCAGCATAAGACTACATTATGAATGTTAATCTGTACCTGTTAACACTGTAACTGAGCTTAAAATTTCATAGGTGACCTAATTTCTTTACTCAAAGTAAAGTATCTTTCAGTTTTAACAGCAAATACATTTATGATCTGTATATTTTTATATTCAGCTAGATAAAACATTTAGCCATAATCAAATATTACTTTAAATTTTCTTTTAGGAAGGTTGAAAAATATTTATCTTTCTTAACACTTACTTTTCTTCCTGGTTTCTCTTTCTCACATTGATCCATGCTTTTTTTAAAATAATTACATTTATCCAGCAATTCCTTGCTCTTCTCTTGTAGTGGAAGACTCTGCTTTTCACTCTCAGCTCGAAGATTTCTGGCAACAGCCTGAAACTGGTCATGGAGAGTACTGATTGTCTTTTCTTGTCTGTTCACTTTCTTGTGAGCATCATCCAGTTGCTGTCGAAGCAATGTATTTTCATTTTGTAGTTGAAATAATCTCTCCTCTACAGATTCCTGCTTTGCAATGGATTTCTTCAGTTTGCTTTGTTCAGTTTGGTACATTTGTTCAATTTCTTTCTTCTGACACTGTGTTTGGCTGAGGTCTCTTCGCACACCTTCCAAAGTCAAATTCTTTTCTTCAACAGCATCTGTTGTGTTATGGAGCTGAATCTGTAGGCTGTTGATTTTATTTTCAACATTAGAAAGTTTTTCAGAAAGAATCTCATTCGTAGCTTGTAGGTGGTCAGACATATCAGCCTTCATTTTGTCCTGTAAATCAATCCACTCTTGTCTTATTCTCTGGAAATGAAGGTTTAGGTCTCTTTGTGTCTGACTTTGATCACAATCACGAAGGGCAGCAGCCAGTCTACAATGGTATGATTCCATTTCTATTTCCAGTCTTTCTTGGTTTTGTTTTTCATTCTCCAGTTCAGAATTGAGTATTTTGTTCTCAGCTGCCAAATCGTTCAGTTGTCCACTGTACTGAACTATTGTTTTTGTTAATGTTTCCTCATTTAGTTTAATAATTTTTTGAAGGTTATCATTATTTTCTTTCACAACTTCAATGTCCTCAAAATATTTCTTCTCCTTTTGCTGATTCTGATTTGTTATTGTATCTATTTCCAGTCTCAGCAAGGCAATTTCTTCCTGCAACATGCAATTTTCATACAAGAGATCCTTTTCTTTCTTATGCGTATGAGAAATCTAAGTAAGAAAGGAAACATTTAGTAGCACTCAGTAAAATGACATATCGTGACTTCCTCTGAAATCAAATAACCTGTACATGTATACAATGAAAAGACTTCCATAAGTGGATATTCATCTGGAAAAAAATATTGGATTGAAACTTCAAACCTCATAGAGCTTAAATTCCTAAAACTTTATAAGTTTGCCTGAAGACAGTGAATTCATGAATGTAAAATATAAATGACTAGAGAATTTTAAGCATCTCAGAATTGGAAAAGACCTCCAAATTACAACCAATTCAAAGGCATAAAATAAAAGATTAATAAATTTGGCTACATTAAAAAAATGGGCTTTATGGCTGGGTGCAATGGCTCATGCCTGTAATCCCAGCACTTTGGGAGGTGAAGGCGGTGGATCATGAGGTCAGGAGTTCAAGACCAGTCTGGACAACATGGTGAAACCCCGTCTCTACTAATAATACAAAAATTAGCTGGGCATGGTGGTGGGTACCTGTAATCCCAGCTACTCAGGAGGCTGAGGCAGGAGAATCACTTGAACCTAGGAGACAGAGATTAGAGTGACCCAATATTGCCCCACTCCCCCCCCTGCGGGAAAAAAAAAAAAATTCTTTTAAAAAAAAAAAAAAAAAAAAAAAAATTGGCTTTACACTCTGACATCTAACCTATACACCACACCATAGTAAAAGCTATAGTTTTGCATGTATCTGGACATGAGGAGGAAAAGTGAAATGTATAAAAAGACATTAATTTAAAATAAATAATAAGCTTAAGACTAGGCCACAAAAACAGTTATAAAGAGCAGAGGAGCAAGTAAACTACCCCTCCCAGCCTAAATTGCCTGAAGTTAGCTAAAGGAGACCCAGCATAGCCTCCTCCTTCCAAGATAAGGCACCCGAGCATATCTGTGCACCCACAGCTCACAAGCATATTTCTGCAAAATAAAAAACAAAAAACCTGTTCTCTTCCCCAGCTACCAGCCGCGGGAGTGAGACAGCCATGGGAGCGAGATAACCGCATAGAAAATATACATATTCTCAAGGTTGTAAACTTGTCACAAGTCAATGACTAACTCTGTTTAAACCACTTTTTCTCCTGCCTTATCTTCCCATGCCAAAACTAATACAAGCAAGGAATTTTCCTTTGTGCGGGGCTGGCAGCCATTACAGGCAGTAAGGCCACTGTCAGCTGGAGCTCCAATAAAGAGGTTCTCTTGTGTCTCTTGGTCTCTCTCTTCCTCTTGGCTTGAATTTCCACAACAGACGGAGGAAATTTCCCAATGTTCCTTAAGTTCCTTTTTTTTCCTGAGAATATTCTGTAACTATTTTATTTTTCTACCATTTTTATTGTCAGTTATATAAGAATTACATTTATTCATAAATGCTAAATCTAAGCATTATATTAGTTGCTTTTTTTTTTTTTTTTTTTTTGGAGACAGGGTCTCACTCCATCACTCAGGTTAGAGGGCAGTGGCACAATCAAATCTCACTGCAGGCTTGGCCTCCTGGGCTCAGGTGATCCTCCCACTTCAGCCTCCTGAGTAGATGAAACTAGAGGCGCACATCCCCACACCCAGCTAAATTTATTTGTAATTTTTGTAGAGATAGGGTTTTGCCATGTTGCCCAGGCTCTTCTGGAGCTGCTAGGCTCAAGTGACCCACCCACCTCGGCCTCCCAAAGCGATGGGATTACAGGCGTGAGCCGCTGCACCTGGCCTTGTACCAAGCACTTCCACATACATCACTGAGCTCATTTATGTCATAATTCTGACAGGAGAGGTCAAAAAATATGCAAGCTGCAGGATTTTCCCCAGGTCCTCTTACTTTACTTCTAGTGCTCGTCCACCAAATCATGGTTACTTCTGTGTTGTAAATATGTAAATATAAAATAAGCTTTTTATTTCAAAACACCAGTGGTAAAAAAGAAGTTATAGAGCTTTTCTCTGAAAAATCATGAGATTATTTGCTATTGTAATAATTCTGTTTCCTCTTTACAGTGTTTGAAACAGAAATAAGCATGAAACGGGAAAATACACTGAAGTACTTTTCTAAGAACAAAACCGTTATCAACAAATCATCACTAAGTTTCTCTACGGCATATCATTGTTTTCAAAGCTCTTTGTGCTGAAATGAGATGCTACTTGGAGTAAACTGTTATGTCCCCAAAAGTAAGGGGTATGGCATCTGAAGTATGGCCTCTGAACTGGCTATACATTTCATCCTTACTACCAGTAGAAATAATAATCTAACCTCTCCATTAATATATTAGAAAGATGAAATCATGTCTGAAAGCTGGAATGTCTGTTGTTAGCAAGGGTTTT
>NW_022438181.1:0-17722 GCF_009761245.1 Sapajus apella | reverse complement strand
TCAGGTGTAGCTGGGATTACAGGGCATGCATCACCACGCCGAGCTAATTTTGTATTTTTAGCAGACCCCTGACTCTGTTCCCCCTTTTCTACCTGCCTGTTCCCCATCTGGACTTAGAGCAAGCAGGGGCCAGAGGAAGCGTGGACTAGAACAGGGCTTGCAGCTCAAAGTCCAGGCTTCTGTGCTGGTAGTGGCTCTGGGGAAGGCCCCGAGAGGCCACTTTCCTGCAAATGCCTCTGAACTGTGCCTCAGTCACAGGCTCAGCCACTTGATGTGGGTAGTTTTTCCCAGGGAGGGAAATCGGCTGAGGTCCAAGGAAGGAGAGGGTCAGTAAATAAAACACTGAACCACGGTCCTCAGTGTGCTGTGGTCAGTGGGTGGAGTGGGAAGTACAGGCTTTGACCATGCCGCTCCTTCCAGGACCCTTCTGGTTCATTCATTCATTCATTTATTTGAACATGTTGTTGGTGCCAGGTGCTGTGCAAAGCCTGGTTCTAGAGAACATGTTTGCTGAAACCTTGTACGTCTAAGCTTGGCTCCTTGATGCTCAACTCAGTCACTTTGACCTTGGCTTTTTCATAAACTCCTCTAAGCCTATTTCTGTAACTCTAAACAGCTTTTAATTGCACTGTGTACTTTGGAAGTCTTAAGTAATGAATGTCAAAAAGTAGACACGATAGTGTCTAGAAAGGGGTAAACAAAAGGTAAAGAACCAAGAATCAGGTGAGCAATCCGAGTACATCCTTTGAACTTCATGTCACTGAAAGAGGCATTAAGGAGGGCAGGAAAGACAGCCTTAAACTGCCAGCACCATCCCTTCCTCATCTTCTGGCAGCAGGAGAGTTTGTTCGTTGGAGGAGGGCCAGAGCAGTCACTGCAGACTCTGCATTGGAACTCAGTGCTGCCCTGTCACAGTGGAAAGCAAGGCTGAGCAGAACTCAGCCTGCACCCACAGAAAGAGCATGTACACCAGCCCTAGCCAGGGGGGAATCTCCCATCCCAGGGGTTGGAACTTCAGTTTTGGCAAGCTTCGCACCAGGAGCTCAAGTGCTCCGGGGCCCTACATAAACCTGAAAGGCAGTCTAGGCCACAGGACTGAAATTCCGAGGCAAGTCCTAGTGCTGTGCTGTGCTCTGCTCAGAGCCTGTGGATGAGGGGGACCCAGGACCTGGGAAGATACCAGCCCAGCTGGTAAGGGAGCACTTACACCACTCCCCGTACAAGCCCAGGCAGTTCAGCTCACAGCAATAAAAGTGACTCCTTACCGCTTGACAAGGGTAGAGGAGAGAAGAAAAAGGACTTGCTCTTGTATCTTTGTTACCAGCTCAGCCACAGCAGACTAGGGCACCAGGCAGAGTCATCAGGCCCCCATTTCGGGCCCTATTTCCTGGACTACATATCTAGACACACCCTTGGCCAGAAAAGAACCTGCTGCCCTGAAGGGAAGAGCCCAGTCCTGGCAGGATTTATCACCTGCTGACTGAAGAGCCCATAGGCCCTCAAGAACCAGCAGCAATACCCAGGCAGGCAGTACACCATGGGCCTCGGGTGAGACTCTGACATGTGCTTGTTTTAGGGCCAGCTCACCCACAGCAGGGTAGACCACCAAATAGGCTGTCTGGGTCTCTGATTTCAGGCCTTGGCTCTTGAATGACATTTGTGGGCCTCCCCTGGGTCAAAGGGAGGCCACTGCCCTGAAGGGTGAGTCCCAGGCCTGGTGGTATTCACTACAAGCTGACTGAAGGGCCCTTGGGTGCTAGGCAGACATGGGCAGCAGCCTGGCTGTACTCTCTGTGTCCCTGTGGTGAACATGAGGAGAGACTCCACTGCCTGTGGAAAGAGGAGACAAGAGTCAGAAGGACTTTTTTGTGAGGTTTGGGTGCCAGCTCAGCTGCAGTAAAATGGAGCACCAGGTACATTTGTAAGGTTTCTGACTCCAGGCCCTGGCTGCTCTATGGCATCTCTGAACCTTCCTGGGTCCTGGAAGAACCTGACACCCTGAAAGAAAGGACAGAAGCCTGGCTGGCTTTGTCACCTGCTGGTTCCTAGGGCCTTGAATGAAAATAGCAAACAAAGTACCCAAGTAGTGGTTAAAACGGGCCTTGGGTGGGTGGAACCCCATGATGCGTGGCTTCAGATCAACATTGGTGGGTTTGGACAAGATCTGCAAGAAGTGTCTGGATGAACAGGCAGAGAATCTTGTCCTCTTTTCTCACTTTCTTCCAAACAAACAGTCTCTTTCTCTCCGTTGAGCTGTCTAAAGCTGGGGAAGGGGCAACACAAGTATCCCTCTGGCTGCCACTCCTGGGACTGCACTGAGTCAGATCTGAAGCCAGCACATCACTGTGATGCTGGGACATGCCTTCCCATGCAGCTTAGAGCTTGTGGTTCGTTCTTAGTTTCCAAACGCTCCACGTGCTCTGTGTTGATGTGTCTCATCTTATCATCTAGATTGTCTGAGTATCACCATGCATCTCACACGCTGGTCATGTCACCTTTGACACTTAATTACTCTGAATCTCTCTTTCCTTGAAATAAAGAGAAAAGCAACCATCCCTCTCGCCTTCCCAAACTGTTGTAAGAAATAAAATGAATAGAACTGTGGTATTTTAGTATTGAAAGAAAATTCAATAATATCCAATCACTCAATTTCTAGGTGGTGAAAGAGGATTCTGAGAAGTTCACAGAGTTCCTTTCCCCGGCTACAGAGCTAGCAATGATAACTAAAGCTGTCTTAAACTTACTGTAGCTATGCTTAGGTGGTGATTCACTTATGGAGCATTTTTACATAACTAATTTAATCATTGTTCATTCACAAATAAGCCCCTGCTCCATGCCCGGCCTGCTCTAGGCAGGGGGATGAAGATTGACACCAAGCTTCACCCTCTCAGAGCTGTGGCATCTCAAGGGGGAGTGGCATGAGGCCCTAATACAAGAGTGAGAGACACAGCAGTTCTGGGGAGCACACAGCAGGGGCTGGGGCCAGGAAAGTTCTCAGACAGATGAGGTCAATGAGAGCCCTGGGCTACAGACAGGAGACTTTTAGGTGAGATGGCAACCAAATTCAAATGGTACCTGTGGTTTTCAACCCCAACGTCGGGCTGTCTCTGCATCGATTTCATGCAAACTAAACACAGAGGGATCGGGGGAGGATTCCTCGTGTTCCCCAGGCTGAGAGGGCTCAGATCTTGGAATGACTCTGGGAAGGAGGTAGCTCAGGGCAGTGGTTGGGACACAGAAGGGCCAGACTGCCCAGGCTCATGTCCTGGCTGACTCCTTTCTAGCTGTGTGTCATGGACAATTGCGACAACCTTGCTGTACCTCATTTTCTCATCCTCAAATGGGTAGAATAGGGCAGCAACGAGCACTGAATGGAGTGAAACTTCCAAAGGCTTAGACCATGGTCTGGTATGTAGCAAGTACAGCAAGAGTATTGGATGATGAACTCTTGTGGCCCCATTGGTGAGACAGGAATGGTTATTTCATGCCGGAGTTTACATCGACATTTTAAGAAAGAATGTGGAATCTAAGTGGAGGATCAGAGGAAGCGCTGGGTTTAGATGGAGGCTGAGGAAGGAAGAGGGCAGCTGTGTCAGGAGGAGTGGAGAAATGGGAAGTTCGGAGTTGGCCTGAAGTCCTGACGGGAGAGCCATGGGTTGGGTGCATGAAGAAGAGAATGATGGTTTCCAACTTTATCTATGAATTTTGGGTTTTCACATAAGAAATATAACAACATTTTGTTTCTTTCTTTTTCTTTTCTGTTTTTGAGATGAAGTTGCACTCTGTTGCCCAGGCTGGAGTGCAGTGGTGCAATCTTGGCTCACTGCAATGTCCATCTCCCGGGTTCAAGTGATTCTCCTGCCTCAGCCTCTTGAATAACCAGAATCACATGTGTGTACCACCATGACTGAATAAATGTTTTTCATATTTTTAATACAGACAGGTTTCACCATGTTGGTCAGGCTGGTCTGGAACTCCTGATCTCATGATCTGCCTGCCTCAGTCTCCCAAAGTCCTGGGATTAAAGGCGTGGGCCACTGCGCCTGGCCAACAAAATTTTTAAAAGTCAAAAGATGTAAGAATTTGAAGATACACCTCAACTGTATTCTTCGCTCCTACGAACTGCAGAGTTAGCCCATCATTAACAGAGAGAAAGGCCACGTTTTGGTGATCTCTGTGACAGCTGAAGCCCTGGTTTCCTGGAGATGTCACCGCAGACAAGCACAGGAGGGGTAAATAGGCTCAGCAAACAGAGGAGGCGATGTGCCTGCTAATCGGTTCACCTGCATTCCGCCAGGAAATAAGCCATCTACAAAAATGTGACATGAAAGGAACAACAAATGCCATGACAAGCAGCAAAATGACAGCCAGGCCAGAAGCAGGTCATCTCCTCCCTCAGAACTGCCCACAGCCTGGTGGGATTTGCCCGTGATGCTCAGCCAGCTCCTGCCTGAGGAGGCCTCCCCTGATGACCTGTGTGGACAGCTCACCTGGGGCGTCCCAGCCAGGATTGCACACATTGTCAAGGCGAGGAAGAGCCCTGGGTCCTCCGCTGTGACACAGGTGTGGACCCAGCACGCTTCGTGTGTGTGGGCAAATTTATAAAGATGGACCAGGCAATATTTGAATTTTTTAAAGTTACTTACAAATATTTTAAATTTTAACTTTTCATATTTTTTTCATAACATGAGACATAAAAATTAGAAACATAAAAATAAACTTTGGGAGTTATGGAAGGCGCTCTCAGTGACATCACGAGTAGGGCGACACTATGTAAATGAGGCAGCGCAGGGGCTGCTGCTTCACCACCAGCTCCTTCCCCACGAAAGAGTTCCCTGTTGTGGGAGCAAGTCCAGGACTGCTGGTCGGACTTGAGAGTCCCAGCTGGGTGTCAGAGCTAGGAGGGCTCTGGGCTGGGGTACATGGGCCAAGTCACTGAGTGTGTAAAGGGTGAGGCGTATGAGGCTGTCAGGCAGAAGTATGTGAGGTTGTGCTTGCCTAGGGGGCCACATATCATGGTGTTGACGCTGGTTTTTCAGGATGAAGGCTTATCCATTGCACTTCAGATATGCTCACTTCTGTGGTTTCCCCGAAGAGAGAAAACTTGACTGCATAACCTGTGGGAGCAGGTGACTGTGTCCAGCTTTTTCACTTACGTCTTTGTAGTGCAAAATCCAGGGGGCAATGAAAAGGGTTGAGTTTCAGTGGGTACCTTGTATGGCGCCTGAGGTCATTGTTAGAGCTGCAAATGTGGGGTACAGATAGTTATGATCTGTTACCATTCTTGCTGTCGTCCTTGGCAGTTTCTTTAACAGATGCCAAGTGGTTGCAGAGCTCTTCTCTTCCTTTTGTAATCAGTGATTGCTTCATGGTATCCAGTTTCTCAGGTTCTCTGTGAAAACCTTGTGTTTTCTCATATCCCCCAGAATCACTCTTCACATAGCCTCTGCTTCTAACGGCAGCCCCCACGACAGTGTGCTAGCAAGGAATGTGTTCTCACCTCATAGAACCAGATACAAACTGTACATAGACAGGCTGTTCTTTAGAATGAAAACAAAGCCTTTGGGGCTTTTAGTGTTCCTGTTGAGTTGTGGACATAACACACTTAATTTGTGGGGTTGTGGACGTAACACGCTTACTTTGTGGTATTGTGGACGTAACACGCTTACTTTGTGGAGGTCAACAGCTCTCCCAGTGCCCAGGTGCCCTTGCGCATATTCGCGCAGAGACCCACAAGTCAGAACCGTAGTCTCACCTGGCAGCAGAACACACTGCCATCTACTCCAACTACCCAAACTACTCAGCAATAAAATGAGAAACATTACAGAAACATGAGATAGCATGAATAATTTCAAAAACATCCTGAGTGATGAAGAGCGCATCCTGTGTGGCTCCATCAAGGTGCATTTCTAGAACAGGTAAACTAACCTGTATAGTGACAGAAACTACATCCATCATTGATTTCTGGGGTCAAGGAGTTGGTGGGGGACTGACTGCAAAGGGCACAAAAGGACCTTGGAGTAATAGCTACATCATCGAACTTGAAATGGATGTATTGTACCATATTCAACTCACACCTTAATCAACTTGATTGTAAAAAGTCATAAGAAAACCTCCAAATCTTAATATCTTCTACTTAATTTAGAGCATGTGGATTCCTTTAGAAAAGTGTCTAAAGGAAGGAGTTCAGTAATTCCTTCATTTCTGTTTCTGTCTCTTTGTCTGAAGTTATGTTCATGCTCTATGAAATGGAATATTTGTAAAATAAAAATAAAATCTAAGGTCAATTTTATAAAAGCATATAGATATATCTTTTTTATTACTTTTCATATAATATATGTACATAAACACACATACGTATATATTCTTTATTATTTTTTTCTTTTGTGCAGCCTGGAGAGTACAGTCTAGTTAAAATATACATTCTTCTCTCTGTAGATATACCACAAGACCATAAATTCCAGTGTTGCCTGAATGTTATGAAAAGTTATTTTTTAACTTAAGGTGATCAAAAATTTAACATATGTGTACATTTTCTGTACTGTAAGTATAGTCTAGGCTTAGCATGTATAATTAAAAAATACAATAAAATGATTTGGAATAAAAATATGTACATGTTAACAGTAATTAATTCCAGGTGGTCTGAATATGGATGGCCAGTTATCTACTTCTTTATGGCTTTTAAAAATATTTTTAAATGGAAAATCCTCAATGATCTGGAAGTGAAAGAACAGAGTAGACATGGAAGAGGGGTGTGGGGCAGGTGAGAGGAAAATGTACAGGGAGGAAAAACCCAGACCTGGCAGAAATCGTGTTTAAGTGGAAGGTTTCTGGGGAGCAGTTGTTGAGATAAGAAGGATATAGGGGAGGTAGTGAGGAAAAATACCCAGGCATCTGAGATCAGCTTCTCCTTTGACTGTCACACTGCATTTCAATAGAAGAAAAGACTGACCGACTGGCGCCTCCTGTTTCACCTTCCTGTAGATGGCAGGCTTGGTCTTGGGGAAACTTCAGAAGACTGTTTTTACTTAAAACGAGATCAAACCCAGGAAACTTTTAACACGTGAGTCCTAAAGCTGTAAACACAGAAACCCTTTCCTATGTGATTCCTGAAGCTGTAAACTGAAACCCTTTCCTATGTGATTCCTAAAACTGTAAACCAGAAACCCTTTCATATGTAATTTCTAAGGCTGTAAACCTAAGATTCTTCCACGTGTAATACCAAAAGTATAAGCCGATATAAATGTAGAACCTTCCTTTGTTAAATGAGCTGGGTAATTTGGAACCATCGCTCAGCTCCCGGCTGCAATATTAATAATATTAACAATGATAATAGTAATAAACCCTTTCCTTCCCCATTCGGTGTTCGGGAACTCTATTTCTCATGGCTGCTCCTGCAACAGTAGGAGAATCTTGAAAATATTTAGGAAAGGGCTGGGAGTGGTGGCTCACGCCTGTAATCCAAGAATTTTGGAGACCAAGGCGGATGGATCACCTGAGGTCGGGAGTTCAAGACCAGCCTGACCAACATGGTGAAATCCCATCTTTTAAAAAAATGGGCCGGACGCAGTGGCTGACGCCTGTAATCCCAGCACTTTAGGAGGCCAAGGCAGGTGGATCACGAGGTCAAGAGATTGAGACCATGCTGGTCGACATGGTGAAACCCCGTCTCTACTAAAAATACAAAAAATTAGCTGGGCATGATGGCGCATGCCTGTAATTTCAGCTACTCAGGAGGCTGAGGCAGGAGAATTGCATGAACCCAGAGGTTGCGGTGAGCCTAGATCGCGCCATTGCACTCCAGCCGGGGTAACAAGAGCAAAACTCCATCTCAAAAAATAAATAAATAAATAAATAAAATAAATAAAAAATTAAAATACTTAGGACAGCGTACTGCCTATCATTCCTCCTCCTTTGGTGTTTCTTCAGGAGAAAAACACAGCCTTACATTTCTCTTCAAGCATGCTTACCATTTGTTTCTATTTTATTAGTGTAACTGCCCAGTACCTTTATCTTGCCCATTGCCCAGAAAAGCCAATGGAGCTGAGAACAGCAGGCTTTCTGCAACAGAGAAAGAATTTAATAAATGCAGAGGCAGCTAAGTGACCAGGACAGTGGTTTATTGTTACTAAAATCTTCCACCCCCCAAATTCAGAGGCTAGGGATTTATTTAAGGATAGGTTGGTGGGCAGGAGGCTGGGGAATGGGGAAAGCTGATTGGTTGGGTTGGGGATGAAAATCACAGGGAGTCAGGGCTGGTTTACTTGCAGTGAGTCAGCCCCTGGACAGAGACCACAGGAGCAGATGAGCCAGTTTAATGGTCTGTGTGTCCCAGCTAGTCCATCATAAGATAGGGTCTGAAAAATACCCTGAACACCAACTTAGGTTTGACACGAATGATGTTATCTATATGCACAATTAGGGAGCTTAAAAACCTTGTGGCTTCTGGCTGCATGGCTCCTGAGCCATAATTTCCAATCTGGTGACTGATTTGTTAGCTTTGCTAAGGAGGTCCGATCCCCAAGAAAGGAAGGAGTTGGTTTAGGGAAGGGCCTATCATCTTTGTTTCAGACTTGGACCTGGAAGTAAACTCCTCTCATAGTTAGCCTGGCCTCTGCCCAGGAATGGACAAGGGCAGCTTGGAGGTTAGAAGCAAGGGGCAGTCAGTTAGGTCAGATTTCTTTCACAGTCACAATTTTCCTATGTCAGGTTTTTCTGACTGTCGTAATTTTTGTGAAGGTGCTTTTGTTAGGAGCAATATAAATACAATGGTTCTGAGAATGTCTTCTGGAATCAGGCTGCCTCCACTTCAAATTCCTGCTTTCAAATCCTCCTTTGCTGGCTGAGTGACCATGGCAGGTTATTGAATGTCTTTGTGCAACTGTTTTCTCATATACAAGATGAAGGTGGTGGTGTGACCTCAGCCTGAGGTAAGCACCAAATGAGTAAACATATGCACACTCATCAGCTGTGCCTCACGTGTGGCACTTTGCATGTCAGGCACAGGTGATGAGTGCGTATATGTTACTCATGTTCATGTTAGCTCTTGTGTTTTGCCTGCAACACTGCACAAAGAGCAGATGTGATGAAAACCAGTTGTGTTAAAGTTACAGCAGTGATCCTTTCCAGTGGCTGTGTACCCTCCCAGGGAGACTGCAGCAATCCTCTCACCAGCAGTCATCTCCTGGGCTGGGAGATCCCAGGAAGACCCCTCAATCTCCAGCAGGTTTGACCTTCATGGAGTTTCAGGGAATAGCTATAGATGTATATCTACCTGGGAGGAACTGGGAGTTTATTAGCTCATCTGTTCAGTTCATCCAAAGGGGAATAATGATTCAATTTCTTGCCTTCAATCTGCCCCAGTAAAATGTTGATAGTTTTACAGTGGAAGACATTTGCACATGTAGGGGAGGAAATATGACTTTTCCTCACCCAGCCTAGGTGCACTGCTGAGACCCTCACAGCAAAACACAGACTTACAAGAGAAGAGCACATCCAATTATTTAAAATAAGTTTTACATGACAGGAGTGCCTTCCAAAGGGAATGAAGGCACATAGAAACAACTAAACCTCAGTTGTTGTTTTTTTAACAGTAGGTTTTATGAAGAGTGAGTAGTCATGGAGAACTATGATGAGACAAAAATAAATTGGGGAAAACGTAACCAGGCCTCTTTATTCAGGCTTTTCTCTGTGTCCCTGTGTCTTCAGACTCAAGGACAATTCATCTGGGTACAGAAAGGACACTTCTTACATGAGAGTCTCATGATCAGCTTCAGGGAAGAAGGGCAGGGGAGAGTGACAGTGACTTTCCTGCTTCTGCTGTTTTCTCAAATTCCTTTAGCATAAAATACTCAATGCCCAGGTGGTATAATTTGGAGTAGCATGTCCTGAACTCCATCATGCACATGGAATGAAATCTAGAATTTTTGAAGGGTGATACTTATGACTACAAAATATTTATTTATTTAAAAAAAAATTTTTTTAAAGAGTTGGGGTTTCACCATGTTGGCCAGGCAGATCACAAACCCCTGACCTCAAGTGATCCACCCGCCTCAGCCTCCCAAAGTGCTGGGGTTAC
Organism: Sapajus apella; assembly: GCF_009761245.1. Lineage (NCBI taxonomy): Eukaryota > Metazoa > Chordata > Mammalia > Primates > Cebidae > Sapajus > Sapajus apella. Next base: position 7,644 of record NW_022438181.1, on the reverse strand, counting down.
AGGCGTGAGCCACCGTGCATATTTAAATTCAAAATAGAAATGATGGCCAGTTGGAGTGGCCCACTCCTGTAATCTCAGCACTTTGGAAGGCCCAGGCAGGTGGATAACTTGAGTCCAAAAGTTCAACACCAGCCTGGCCAATATGGTGAAACCCTGTCTCTACTAAAAGTATAAAAATTAGCCTGGTCGTGGTGCACATCTGTGGTCCCAGCTACTTTGAGGGGTGGGGCACGGGCAAGAAAGGATCAACTAAAACAATATCATATGTACAAAGAAGTGATTTTCTTTTCATTTAAGTCTAGTCAATTGATGCAGTGGACGAAGAGAAGAAACAAAGAAATCTACAACGGGTTGTGATCAATTATTTGTAAACAGGAATGAATTTTTATGCACTATACGCTGTAATCAAAGTTACATATGCTGCACTGTTGGTGGTGAACAGCAGTGACCTGGGCACTTCCTACGCTTATTTCTGGGGATAACAATTTTCAATGCATGCAGCCAATCTCTCCATGAATATTGTTACTCTTTGACTGTTCAGTTTCCCATCCCAGGCCTTGCAGTCCAGCCTGCTAGAGCAAATGGAGTTTGTGTGTTTCCCTACCTGCCAGTCCACTCCAAGGAGCCAACAAGGCATTCCACCTGACCCACCTCACATCCTTTAAACTGAGTCCTCAAAGACTAGGGTGTTTTTCAGTTCTTCATAAACACTTTCAGTCCCAAAACATGAAAATCAGAGCAATGGTCCTGAGCACGTTGAGTGACATGCTACCTCGCTCCCAAGACCCAGCAGGAGCTTCATCTCAAGTGCTCTAAAGAGCAGGAGAAAACATTTGTAACTCTGGTCACATCCTAAGGTACCTTATCCTTGGGGCAGGGTCCTGGCAGGATGAAGGGGAGCCCCATCATCAGGGACTCCCCCTCAGAGCTGCTCAGGCTCTTCTCCTCTTCTCCGGGCCTCAGCTCCGGTGGGGGAGGATGGGGATGGTGTCCCAGCCCCTGTTCTGGAAGAGGCCACCCACCCGGTGGATTTTTCTTTCCAGCTGAGATCTTGGGATGAAACAAGATGGGATAGCTGGGCAGCAGAAGATGCAAGGAGGAGGCATGGGCAAAGGGCTTTATTGTGGATTTCAGGGGAAGGAATGTGCAAGGCAGGATAAGGAGCTGGGCAGGCTTAGGATTGGATAGCTTGAATAATTCTGGCGGGCTCTGGGCTACAGGGCTGGTCTCTAATTCAGTACCTGGCCCTAGGGTGACTGAAGGCAGGGGACACTGCAGGAGTCTGATGGAAGGAGGAGCTGGGGGTGTGAACCTGAGATTGGTTGGTTTGCATATCAAAGACATTCTCAAAGCCAAGTTGTTTGCTGTCTGTAGGAATTAGCTATCCCTGAGGGGCAGTCCCTCCCTGAATCCACAAAACCCCAATATGTCGAAGCATCATAAAATATAGAAAATAAAAGACATGATTAATACAAAAAAAAAAAAAAAAAGATTTCCTAGAGTCAGATTCCAAAGCTTAGTGTGAAACAGGGGCTTTTAGGGCCCGCAATAGAGACAAAATTCAGCATGGAAATCTGAATATGAAAAACAGAGTAAATTAACATTTGTAATAGGATGGCCCATCCGAATAAAGCTGTGCTACTCCCAAGTTAGGTCTGGAAACATCGACCCCAAACTGAGACACAATCACCAATGAGCTCATTCCACCAAAATTTCTCAGCCTCCGTTTACTTACCAAAAAGACAATGGGTGCCATTATGAGATTTCCCAGGTGAAAGGAGCCTCGGGGTCTAGGGTTGAGGGGCGGCAGCCTTTTTGGAGGAGGAGACCTCTCATCCTGAGGCCCAGGGTCAACTTGAGAGGAGGTGGGGACTTCCTGGGTCGTGGAGAATTAATGTCCATACTGTAGCTTCTGGTGTGTGACAGCTCCTCAGATAAGACATTGAAGTTTTCTATTTTAAAGAGAAACAACAAAAGATAACAAAACAATGATTTTAACTGAAGAATTTTCTTTCCCATTTAGATTACTCAAGTATACATTCTAAAAACACACTATAACTTTAGGTTGTAATCAAGTATAGTTCTATAATAATTTAGTAATTACTTGGTATTATACTTTCCCACAAGGTAGTAAGGTCTCCATCTTGTTCTACACAGAAGTCTGATTACCTCACAAGAAGAAATCTACATCTTATGAGGAACTGAATGAAAGGAGATTGAACTGAAGCTAACAAAGGCAACTTTCTAAAATGGGTATGTAACATTTAGAGAATTTTTTTCCTTAGAAATATTTCAGGATAAACACACAAATGAGGATCACAACACTGAATTAGATTCTCAAATGCTCAGGCTTTTTAATGAGCAAGAAGCACAACATCGAATAATATGTGATGTCATGAAATCATGTATGTTAATCAGAAAAGTGAAAAAAGAGGTTTCCCAATAACCAAATAAAACAAAAACTAAATTTACAACTGCAAAAAAAAAAGTTAGTTATGATGAAGTCATGTGATACAATTATGCAGTCATTTGAAACTGATGTCCATAGGGAATTTTAATGACATTGAGAAATACTAGTAACAGAAAATATTAAGGGGAGCATCTCAAAATGTATACTGTATGATGCCAACTGTTTTAAAATTTATGTATGTGTAGTTATATATTCATACATGTATGTAAGTGTGCATGTGTATAGTCTACATACATATGTAGGTATGTGCATATATCCATATGTATATATACAAATCAAAGATATCAAATTGTTAATAGTTATTTCTGGATGGTACAGTTATGAGTGACTACAACTTCTGTATGTGGAACTTCCAAATTTTCTTCAGTGAACATATAGTATATGCTTTCTTGTAAATCTACCTATGGAGGAAGATAGAAAAATGGACTACATACTCTTTTTCATACCATAGTTTCCACTGCATAAACCGTGGTATCAATCCAATTATTTGCATAGTCATCAGGCAAATGAGTAAACCAAATATAATAATCCCAAATATCTCAAGTTGGCATTTCAATTGACAGATTAAATAAACACAGAGCAGGCATTTTTATATGTTGCTGAGAGTTATGGGCTAGAAGAGTCTGAGAGCTATTAGCTTTCAAATACGACAGACTATCTGAAATGGAGAAGGGAAAGATAACCTATTTTTCTGATACTAACAAGTTATAGCTCATATTTCCACATGGAGAAGGATGAAATGCACATTCCCTTTCTGTTATCATATTTGTGTTATTCTTTATTGAAAAAAAAGTGATCTTAAATACAACATACATTAGGTACCAAGACATTCATCCTATTTATTCTGGAAAAGAGCTGAAACCAGCATTAACAAATCTTGGCGGGTTTATCTCTAGTGTTCTCACGTCATTTTCTGTTTTGTAAGGGAGGGGGCTTGATATGATTGGGAAAGGAAGATTAATGTTTTCTTTCCTTTCCAAATATATCTTGGCTTAAGTAGTACGTAACCCTCCACACAGCATCCTCCCACCCCACCAGCACTTTGGTTTCAGTCAAGACATGGAATCAATTCTGCCCTTACCTATGGCCGTAGACTCGGAACTCCCATACCATCCCCACAGGGCCTCAGAATATTTCTATTAGTTTCTTGTCCCTTTAAGACTCACAGGTACCTATTTGTGGGTTTTGTTGTTGTTGTTGTTGTTGTTGTTGTTATATCCTAACATTTTAATTTATAATGGCTTTTTCTTATAATAATCTTTTTTCCATGGCTTATAATACATTTCTATAGTGCTTCTTTTATTTTTATCTTTGGTAAGCTGTATCTGCTAATTTGACTAGAAAAAAATCTCACTCTTCTTTTAAACACACCACAAATTGATAGTCAGGACATCTCAATGTTTAAAGAGCAGCAAATAAAATTTGACTATATATGCCACAAAATATCCCTACACACACACACGCACACGCACACACACACACACACGCACGCAAATAGCATATTGGGAAATATTTATAATAATTTTATACCTTATCTACTGCAAATCTTTATAATGAAACACCATAAACTATGGACACGTGTGTTATATTTTCTCCAAAACAGATGTAAATTAAAGCAGCTGCACAGAAAGTCTTCCGATCTGGAAGAAAATTACAACTGTGACATGTAAAGGCAAATATTCCAATTACAGAAACTACACAGCTTCTCAATAATGAATATGAATTTATTTTAAAAATTATTATGATGAGAATCCCTTCCCAATCCCTGGAAATTACTTTCTGAGCATTTTCTACAAGTCTCCAAGAGACTGCATTTCCTAACCATTTTAGCCTACATTTTTAAAGCTGAATGATTGTTTTATCAATTAAAATTTCTAGTTTACAAGTGGTTACCTAGTCTTAATCTGGTAAAATTAGATCCTTAGGCTTCATTTTAAGACAAGAAAAGAAAGTAAATTGAGAGAATAAGGTACACTGTGAATAGTAAGGATTTGTTTTCAGACAAACTAAGGCTCAATTCCTGGTTTGGCCATTTACTAGGTACATGATACAAGGCAAGAGACTCCAACTCTCCAAATCTTAGCCTCTTTCATAACAAAAAACTAAATTAAGTAGTGCTATCTGCCTCATAAGATAGTTTTAATTCCTGAAAGAGATAAGCGATGGAATGTATCAGATACAGAGCAGATACTCAATGTATGTTAGTTCTTATGCCTTTCTTCACAAATACTACAAATTTTTCAAACAGACCAAATAACTTTACGCACATAAGGTTCAGACACTATTGTAACAGTTTCATGTACTACTGCAGATATATTTAGAACACTGATTTTTTAAATGATTTTTAAGAAAGTTAAAATGTATTAATAAAAACCCTCATATATTCCATCATGCTCCACAAAGCTATCTCTAGGTGCCCCTCTATGTGGTTTACTTTGGGTGGTTCCAGTAAGATGCGTTTCATTATTTAGATGTGTGTCCATGTGAAAGAAATATAATGTAAAGTAAAAGAACTCAATACATTCATAACCTGCCTGTATGTATATACCATGGTCTTGATTCCGGCATGTCTTTACTCATCTAAAGCCATGTACAAATGGAAGTAGAATTTCCAAAGACTGCTTTAAAATTAAAGGCATGTTTCACAAGTTAGCAACAGCTGTTGCAGCCTCTTAGATTTGTACTGGCTAACCACACACCACAACATGCTATCCTCAGTTGGAAAGTCCCCCCACACAGTATTTGAACTCATTTTGAAACTGGTAAGAAGTTCCTCCTAACTCATCTGGGCAAGTTTATATAAAAGAATAATTTTTCAGAAAGCCACAGAGGTTCTCTCCCAAGACTGCTGAAGAGTAATTATGGACAAGTGTAAATATGGAAAGAGAAGCTAACTAAAAGTAAAAAGCACACTGAAAAAGAGTTTATGATGATTTATATAAAAATAAACAAAAACAAATAAAAACTTCAGTCCACCTAATAAAGTAATTTTAGCAATACCCATTCATGCACCACCCTCTCCACCACCTCCCTTCCCCAGAAAAAAGAAAATGGTTAGACTGCAGGTTAACATGTAAAGTATAACTAGTTTCTTTTAGAAACAAAGTGTAGATCAATATACACAGATACTTAATCTACATTATTTATATTTTACCTATATATTGTATAGTATTTGCTTTGGGTGAAATAATAATATATACAAATTATACAGTATTTACATTTATACAGTATGTATATACACACATATAGTAAAGGCAAAAATGGAAAGCTATAATATTCTTAAATGGTTACTTATTGGAGGGGAGGAGACAGAGATAGAAGATGGACTTTTCTGACAGTATCTTGTTTTCTGGACACTACTTTGGCATCATGTAAATATTTCCTGTGATTGTAAAACAAAAATTTTAAATAAAAACAACTCCTAAAACTAAAATGTGACAAATGACCTTCGTATTAGCTGGTAGCATAAGCACACAGAGAAGAACTGACAGTAAACACATTAATCCTCTATCCTCATGGGACACACCCTAAGGACATAAGAAAAATGGTGGCAGTGGTGCTGGCATTGTTATTCTGAACTGCTTTGTATATATAGGATGGAGCCAGTAAGAATTCTGACATTCCAGGAATCAATGAGAACAAGCATTGTCACTGTGAGAGAAAGGAGACGGAAGTGTAAGATCCAAGAGATGAAGTAAAAACCCTGTCGTCCTGACACACACACACACACACACACACATATATGTATATATATACACATATATATTTATATATATGGCTTGTGTATGTGCTATACACATGCACACAGCGTCCCCTGAACAGGCCTGGAAGCAACTGCCAACCCAATTGCAATGAGCATGCCCAGCGCCCAGCCTGTGGCTCCCAGATACCATCTCCCGCCATTCTACCTTCATCAATAGAACATTTCAGTAGGTGGAGATTAAGACCCCAAAAAAGTAGGAGTAAAGATTGGGAAGCAGGAATGTCCTACTCAGGATGAGCAAATGGTCCATCAGGCCAAGGGCTGGAAAGCGAGGGCACCTGCAGTGAGACTGGCCAGAGAGGCCTGATAGGACCTAACTGCCAGGAGGAACAGCTGATCTTGAAAGCAAAGAAAGCTGTTTATGACTCTTGAGGAGAGGGTAGGAGTTGCCCAGCTGGCCCCTTCTATGAATCCTTACGGTGCCCATGTGTGGCAGGCGTGAACTCTCATGATTTACAGACGAGGATGCTAAGTCTTATCTGGCAAACAGAGTGTGTGAGAAAGTCCCAATTCTAAACCCAATCGCAGTTTCCTAATACAGGCTTGTTTCCACTGGGCTGGTGGAGTAGGTGCCCTGGGATTTAGAGCAGGTAACAGTGTCAGTGTAAGAACAGATTAGAGAGTCATGGACACAGTTGATCAGATAGGAGGCTTTGACTTTCCTAGGAGCAACAGGGGCAGACTCTGAGCACCTCTGGATATACACGCTCCAGAGAGCCCACATCACCGCCAGCAACACCCCAGAAAGTGACATTCACTTGGTGAATATCTTGTAATTTTTCATCCTCATTTTAATGTTACAAACCAGTTCATCAAATTCTAACAGTTACATCAAACAGGAAGCAAAATTTCACAAAAGAAATATTCTCTCATTACATAATAAAAATTGTTGAAATCCCAAATAGAACATACTAGAAAAAGGAAGTTTGTTTAATAAAATTACTCAAATGTGCCATGAAAATATAAGATTAGTGAAAATCCACAAATTTAATTTGTTTTGAAATAAGTTTGAATCATCTGTAAATCATCCCTCCATCTTTCTTTTTACAAAGAAATAGCATGTATTATCTGAGCAAGCAGACAGAAAAATATCTTTGGTTATTTGTGTTGATTTGTGGACAAAAAACTGGATAAAATTTAAATACCTAAGAGCCCTCCTTCAACTTTAATGTCCTACAGTCATTTAAAGAGACACATCCGATCAGGCGGAGCAGCTGGCATGATGGTCCCCTCCCAGTGCAAGGTCTCACACACTCCACCCGCAAGCTTCCCAAGGGGCCAAAACACCCCTCAGATCCCCTTTCTCCAGGTGCTGACCCACTCAGCAGCCAATGAGAACCCTGGCAGAGGGAGGCTGCTCACAAGGAGGCACGCCATCACTACTTGTACCTTAAAAACAGGTGAATCCTGC
>NW_022438180.1:17239-17731 GCF_009761245.1 Sapajus apella | reverse complement strand
GCATAGAGTTGTTTGTAATAATCTCTGATGATGGTTTGAATTTCTGTGGAATCTGTGGTGATATCCCCTTTATCGTTTTTTATTGCATCAATTTGGTTTTTCTCTCTTTTCTTTTTTATTAATCTGGCTACTGGTCTGTCTATTTTGTTGATCTTTTCAAAAAATCAGCTCCTGGATTTATTGATTTTTTGAAGGGTTTTTTGTGTCTCTATCTCCTTCAGTTCTGCTCTGATCTTAGCTATTTCTTGTCTTCTGCTAGGTTTTGAGTTTTTTGATCTTGCTCCTCTAGCTCTTTCAATTTTGACAATAGGTTGTCAATTTAGATCTCTCCTTGCTTCTCATGTGGGCTCTTATTGCTATATATTTTCCTCTAGAGACTGCTTTAAATGTGTCCCAGAGATTCTGGTATGTTGTGTCTTCATTCTCATTGGTTTCGAAGAACATCTTTATTTCTGCCTTCATTTCATTGTTTATCCAGTCAACATTCAAGAG
>NW_022438180.1:0-17139 GCF_009761245.1 Sapajus apella | reverse complement strand
TTCATTTCATTGTTTATCCAGTCAACATTTAAGAGCAAGTTGTTCAGTTTCCACGAAGCTGTGCGGTTCTGGGTTAGTTTCTGAATTCTGAGTTCTAACTTGATTGCACTGTGGTCTGAGAGACTGTTTGTTATGATTTCTGTTCTTTTGCATTTGCTGAGGAATGATTTACTCCCCATTATGTGGTCAGTTTTAGAGTAGGTGTGATGTGGTGCTGAGAAGAATGTATATTCTGTGGCTTTGGGGTGGAGATTTCTGTAAATGTCTATTAGGTTTGCTTGTTCCAGGTCTGAGTTCAAGTCCTGGATATCCTTGTTAATTTTCTGTGTGGTTGATCTGTCTAATATTGACAATGGGGTGTTAAAGTCTCCCACTATAATTGTGTGGGAGCCTAAGTCTCTTTGTAAGTCATTAAGAACTTGCCTCATGTATCTGGGTGCTCCTGTATTGGGTGCATATATATTTAGGATCGTTAGCTCTTCTTGTTGCATTGATCGTTTTACCATTATGTAATGTCCTTCTTTGTCTCTTTTGATCTTTGTTGCTTTAAAGTCTAATTTATCAGAGATGAGAATTGCAACTCCTGCCTTTTTTTGCTCTCCATTTGCTTGGTAAATCTCCCTCCATCCCTTTATTTTGAGCCTTTGTGTATCCTTGCATGTGAGATGGGTTTCCTGGATACAGCACACTGATGGGTTTTGGCTTTTTATCCAATTTGCCAGTCTGTGTCTTTTGATTGGAGCATTTAGTCCATTTACATTTAGGGTTAATATTGTTATGTGTGAATTTGATACTGCCATTTTGGTGCTAGCTGGCTGTTTTGCCCATTAATTGATGCAGATTCTTCATTGTGTTGATTCTCTTTACCATTTGGCATGTTTTTGGAGTGGCTGGTACTGGTTGTTCCTTTATATGTGTATTGCCTCTTTCAGGAGCTCTTGTAAAGCATGCTTTACAAGTGGTGACAAAATCTCTGAGTACTTGCATGTTCATAAAGGATTTTATTTTTCCTTCACTTATGAAGCTTAGTTTGGCTGGATAGGAGATTCTGGGTTGAAAGTTCTTTACTTTAAGGATGTTGAATATTGGTCCCCACTCTCTTCTTGCTTGTAGGGTTTCTGCTGAGAGATCTGCTGTGAGTCTGATGGGCTTCCCTTTGTGGGTAACCTGACCTTTCTCTCTGGCCGCCCTTAGTATTTTCTCCTTCATTTCAATCCTGGTGAATCTGACAATTATGTACCTTGGGTTTGCTCTTCTTGAGGAATATCTTTGTTGTGTTCTCTATATTTCCTGGACTTGAATATTTGCCTGCCTTGCTAGGTTGGGGAAGTTTTCCTGGATAATATCCTGAAGAGTATTTTCCAGCTTGGATTCATTCTCTTTGTCGCATTCAGGTACGCCTATCAAACGTAGATTAGGTCTTTTCACATAGTCCCACATTTCTTGGAGACTTTGTTCATTCCTTTTTACTCTTTTTTCTCTATTCTTGCCTTCCCGTTTTATTTCATTGAGTTGATCTTCGACCTCTGATATCCTTTCTTCTGCTTGGTCAATTCAGCTGTTGAAACTTGTGCATGCTTTGCGAAGTTCTCCTGTTGTGTTTTTCAGCTCCATCAATTCACTTATATTCCTTTCTATTTTGTCCATTCTCGTTAGCATTTTGTCAAATCTTTTTTCAAAGTTCTTAGTTTCTTTGCATTGGGTTAGAACATGTTCTTTTAGTTCAAAGAACTTTCTTACTACCCACCTTCTGAAGTCTGATTCTGTCATTTCATCGCACTCATTCTCCATCCAACCTTGTTCCCTTGCTGTTGAGGAGTTGTGATCCCTTTTAGGAGGAGAGGTGTTCTGGTTTTGGGTGTTTCATCCTTTTTGTGCTGGTTTCTTCCCATCTTTATGGATTTACCCACCTGTCGTCTTTTTAGTTGCTGGCTTTCAGATTGGGTCTCAAATCTTTCAGATTGACGTTCTGTTTGTTGATGATGAGGTTATTTCTGTTTCTTAGTTTTCCTTCTAACAGTCTGGCCCCTCTGCTGTAGGTCTGCTGAGGTCCACTCCAGGCCCTGCTTGCCTGGGAATCACCTGCAGCAGCTGCTGAACAGTAAGGGTTGCTACCAGTTTTCTTCTTCTGCTATCTTTGTCCCAGAAGGATACCCATCAAGTGTCAGTCTGATCTCTCCTTTATGAGGTGGCTCTTTGGATATACAGGGGTCAGGGAGCTGCTTGAGGAGACATTCTCTTCTTCATAGGACCTCAAATGTTGCGCTGTGAGCTCTGTTGTTCATTCAGAGCTGCTGGGCAGGTACTTTCAGGTCTGCTGCAGCAGAACTCATAAACCACATTTTGTTCCCAGGTGCTCTGTCCCAGCAATTTAGGGCTTTATTTATGAGTTTCTGTTGTGCTGCTCCCTTCTTTTTTTTTCCTTCAGGGCTGCCCTGCCCAGCAAGGAGGCAACCTAGTCACTGTCTGCCTGTAGAGGCTTTGCTGAGCTGCTGTGGGCTCCGCCCAGCTGCCGAGTGAACTTCCCTGCAGTCCTGTTTATATGGGTGTAGTTAGAACTGCCTCGGCAATGGTGGCCCACCTCTGTATTGGCGGACTCTCTGTCATGGCGGGTTGCCTCGGCAACGGCGGGCTGCCTCAGCAATGGCAGGTTGCCTTGGCAACAGTGGGCTGCCTCAGCATTGGTTGACTACCTCCGTCGTTTTGGAGTGCCTCGGTAATGGCGGACGCCCCTCCCCCGCAGAGCTGGACTGTTCCAAGTTCAGCTGCACTTGCTGTGAAACTCTCAATCCAGAGAGTTTCTGATTGTAGTTCTTTTGTGGGGGCGGGACCAGCTGAGCCTGATCGCCTGGCTCCCTGCCTCAGAGCTTTTTTTTTTTTTTTTTTTTTTTTTTAAATTGGTGTTCCAGTCGCCTGTTGAAGAGGCGCCGGGATCTGTGTGTTTTCCTGTGTGGCGACTCACTGCTTAAACAGTGGCACTGAGATTCCTGGCACTTTTTTTGCCCTGGAATCTACTGTCCTGGTTCCCTGTTCAGTCCCCTTTTTAAACAGATGAATGGGCAACTTCCTGTGGCTCCAATCACCAGCCAAAAGGGCACCCAGACCATTGTATTTTGTACAGAGAACCGCTGTGCCTTGGCGCTGACAAAGCAGCCACACAGGCAAAGCAGCCGTGCCGGCCAACACAGCCGCGCTGGCGACCCGTGGGGCTCCTCCACCTGGGAATTTCCTAGTCTGCGGGCAATAAAAATGCGGCATCCACTCACCCTCTGCGCTTTCACTGGGAGCTGCAATCCTGAGCTGTTCCTAAATGGCCATCTTGAATGGATCCTCCGATGTTTTTTTTTTTTCATGTATGCTTTTGGCATCTTCATTGTGAAAACTCATAGGCATTTATAATTATAAGAAAATCTGATTTAATGGTGGTCATTTCTCCAGCAGAATGTGGCTGTTGACTGTTTTCGAGAAAAAAGGAGTCTCAATTAAAGCTTATTTGGAAACAAGTGGCAGAATGAGAGAACTAATTAGTGAGGGCTACAATGAGGATTTAATGAGGGATGCTGTTGGTTCCAGTGATTCTCAATCATGGCTGTTCATGAGACTCATTTTTGAGGAGCCTGTAAAAATACCGATGTCAGCCACAAACCCCTGTCTGCCACACCTCACCCTCCATATTCTGATTCAACTGAGAGTGGAGGACAAACAAAATATGGAAGATTTTCAGTGCACAAACTGATCTGATGACTAGTCCTGAAGATTGCATAGAAATAGTGAAGAGGGGGTGAAAGCATAGAGGAAATCATAAGATACAAGGGACCCAAACAGGAAAGAATATGAACTTACAGAAACAATAAGAAAAGAGGCATCCAGTTCATGGACAAACTTTCTAAGGAGCTTAACTGTGGTAAATAAAAGATGAGTAAATATTCCCAAGAGATACATACTTTTCTGTGTATGGATGTGAAGTGGATAATTGATATTTCTGGGGAGCCAAACCTGGTTTTTCCACACTAAATTTCCGGCCACTGCTAACAAATTCCACTGTGCATTCATACAGAAGTTTCTGAAATTGGTACCAGACAAAGAAAGCCGTCAGTCATTTACAGTGGGCCATAATATTCTGGATCAATTAAATAAGAAAGGAACAAAAGGACTAACTTCGTAAGCCAATGGTAAGACTGAGAATTTCTACAAGGTTCCTACCCTGAAACAAAGTAGTTGAAGAATTATGTAATTTGTGTGAGGTTTCCGAGGAATCTTTATTTTGCAAGATTTGTAACACTATGTTATTTTGGCTGAGGCTACCATAAAAACAAAGCCATTTCCAACAGTGCACTGAAAATCTTTGCACTTTTTCTGTGTTCCAAGCTCAAGGGACTACCTATCATTCTACAAATATATCAGGCCAAACTACCTTTTCTTTTTTTTAAATGTCTTTGTGTCTTCAATATCATTTTTTAAGTCTCACTCCAAAAGACACATTCTCTGTTAAACATCTTGCAGTTGATGAAAGAAAGACAGTATCTAGGTATGCTCTCAACCAGAACATACACATCTTTAATATCACTTGCATGTTGTTCTGTTTACTTATCTGCCTCTCTTTCTGGATAGACTGAGAGTAATTCAAGAGCGTTCACAGCCATTGCCTTGCAGAATATCTGTTTTTAATTGCACTGGAAAGCTAACTCTTTGTTGGGAAACTAGAACCCCTAATGAAAGAGAAGTATACAAATGCTTGTTGCATTAAGTTGACACCCTTCACCTACTTGGAAATGTTCTTTTTGGCCAGGCCTATTGAAACAACTTTAGTTATGTCTTGTGGTATGTTTTTGTGTGAGTGTGTTCATCAGTCTCAAGGGGTATATGAATCAACTAAAATATATGAAAATTTTGGTCATTTGTGCAGCACATGTGCTTTGAGTGAAAGAAAGATTTGTTTAAATTCTCAAAGTGGTCTAAGTCCCAAAACAGACGATAAAATAAAACACTATCATAGCAGTGAAAAACTAGACACTTTCTCACTGAATTCCAAAATTAGATGAGCATGACCATTATGATTACATCATACTTATTGGAAAATAAAGGCCTGCAGCGTTATGATAGTCTACCCTAGAACAAAACAAAAAAGCAACGGAAACTTTACTAAAACTCACAGAATTCAGGAAAGTGGCTAGATATAAAATAAATTTAAATGTCAACAGATTTATATTTGTAAAATCTCTTGGTAATATAATTTTTAACAATCCCAGTTCCTCAGCAATAAAAGTAATATGTACATCAAAAGTAATATAATACATCAAAATTTAATAAGTTATTTATAAGATATCTATCAGAAAAATAAAATAACTTTACTAAAAATTATGAAGAAGGGTTTAATAAATACAAAGCTGTGCTGTATTCCTTGGTGAGATGACTTAGTACTGGAAAAATTCCAAGTAAATGTGTAAATTACCTGAGTGTAGCTAAAAATGCAAATGTAAATAATAATGAGATACATTTTTTATCTTTCAAATTAGCAAAGCTTAAAAATATGTGGAATAGGATATTTTCTCATACATTGCTAATGGGGTGTAAATTGTTACAACTTTTTGTGCAGCAACTTGGAACTATGTAGCAAAGTTTTAAACTTCCCACTCCACTTCGTAGTTCTGTTTTTAGAAATTTATTCTCCGGAAATATTCACCCAAGTGATATGGTAGACACACCATGAAAATTTGTCAATAGGAATTATGTTAAAAAATTATTTTCCATCCCTTTGGGAAAATACTGGGCAGACATTAAAAGGATGTGGCATTTTTGTCATCAAACAAAAATACTGTTCTTTTTTATAATGACAATTATGCAAAAGCGAGATGAAACACATAGCTTGATATGCCTACATTTTTGTGTTTTAAAAAGTATTTGTGTGTGTTTGTTTAGCAGAGAGTGTGTGTTTGTGTAGGGGTGTCTGTGTGTGTGTATGTGTGTAGGATCTATGTAAAAAAGTTCAAGAGAGAATAGATAGATCAGTGGTCATTTCTGGGAGTAGAAGCTCAGGGGCTTTTTGTTTTTTACATCGTTCTCATTTTTACAACTCTTCAAGACTTTTACAATAACAATATGTTATTTCTTTAATTGGAAACAAACATAAAGATTTCTTTATCTCTTCAGCCTTTCATCTAAGATTGTTATGGCTTCATCTCTGTTTTCACCATACTTAAACTTCAGAACCCAATCTTTTTTAGGGAAACTGCGTACGCAGTCCCTTAGGAGGAGACAGACACCATTCACCATTTTATAGCTGAGTACAGCTAATGATGAAAATGACAATGATAATGACAAGAGAGGGCCTGGCACATTTCTGAGCTTTTCGTCAACTTTTACTGCTCTCTCTTCACCTCACTTTGATCCCCTGCCCTAAATGAGAGTTGTAGAATGTATGTCATTAAAGTTCATTTAATTTGAAGCACACATATTAAAAGGAAAAAGAATCACAAAGATCCTTCTGCTTCACCAAAAGTAAAATATATTCCTCAAATAGTCAAAGCTAGGCAGAGCTTTTTAAAGCTGGGATGTAAAATTTTGGATCTAGAGCTTTTCTTGGTAAGGAAAAAAACTTTTAAATGGAGATAAAAATTAAATTGGAAACATCCAGAGGTATTGAGAGAGGCCTCTTTGTTGGTTTTCAAAGTAGTTACTACATTCCCAGGCCTCTAGATTTTTTTATTAAAATGCTTTTTAAGAAATATCTCATCATTGCATAATCTACTGGGCACAATGAGAATGTTCTCATTGTAATCAAATATTGAAGAACGTTGAACAAACTCCAACATTTCTTTAATTTTATTGCCATTTTGATTGTACGATTATTTACTTCAACATTAAAGAATATTTTTCTTTTAAAACTCTCTAGTGATCAAGCACACAATGAGTTATTTTAAAACACATTCCAAATATTTTATTTCACCCAGCTTCCTGTTGACAGGTACAATAGTCCCATCTTAGCTTCTGTTCACACAAGAACCCATTTTGAAACCCAATTAATAAAAGGTAGAGCTACGCGAGCTCTGCAGAGCCCAGCACCTGCTGAGCAAACTGTCAAATGTTTGCACGGTACTTAGAGCTGTATTATAGCAAAATGAAAAAAAAAATAGTCATGGGAATAAAGTTAAAAACCCACAATGAAATAGTTGATTAAGAAAATTAAGCCGTTTAGTACAGACCCATGCCTCTGACTCCCGGAGAAAGCCTTGGGAGGCTGCCGTGGACCAGAGTCAGTTAAAACATTTGTCCTTTATGGCAATGACTGCTTAATTTTACTCACAAAGGACTCCTTTGGCATTCATCTAAATTTTCAGACCCCTTTTCAAATTTATTCATAAGTTTCCTCTTTCCCAGTGACCCCAACATACTCGGTGCTGGGAAAGAGTCTGTCAACAAATGGCAGATCTGCACCTAAGCCAGCATGAAGCCTTAGGGGTCCTGAGGCCCAACTTCAGATAGCTCCTTGGTGTGGGATAAGACTGAGCTCTTAGTCTCCCTGAGCCAGGCATTTTAATTGCTAGATTTTTTTTTTTTAATGTTTTAGGGAGGAGGGGGAGGAAAGTGATAAGGGAAGCTTTGAGGGAAGAGTGATGAATAGACATGGCTCAACTTTTACCTCCTCCAGAAAGCCTCCTCCAATTAATTCTATTCTTACACTAACCATCCCTTTATTCCACCTCTTTATTCCAAGTTTCCCCAACCCCTGAGTCCATAGTTGGCCCAGAAAAATTTTGTCTCTTCTGAGCTGTTTTTGTTTGTTGCTTTAGTTACTGAACTCCCCAGCTAGCCTATGAAAACATTCAGAAGCCTAGGAATATGTCTTCCATCCCTTTATGGGATTTAATAATGCCTAGTTTTACTCAGTAGGAAGGAGAGCTCAATTAAGTATAAGAATGATATTAATTAGCTAAAAAAATTAGGACCCTGAAAGTTTTCTGGAAACAAACAAGCAAACAAAAACTACTAAAGCAAATGCAGCTGGCAGAACTTTTAAGTAAGAACCTCTTCAATTTGACGTGGCCATGAACTATTCAGGGCTTAGGTTTAAGAGAGTGTCTTCTAAATTGTGATACTTATTAGGAGCAATTTTGATGACATGACATAGATTGGTGATGTTTACATGTTTAGAAAGAGTCAGTCACATGGCAATGATACTGCTGTATAATATATATATATATATATATATATATATATATATTTTAAAGGACTTGAAAACATTTTTAAGGACTTGAAAAGATTAATGAGATTAAATACAACACATCAATTAAAAATTGTTAAAAAAGGAACACAAAACTAGATTCATAAAATAGAGTTAAAATTAAGACCAAATTGAAAGCAAATCTTGCAAACAATTGCACACTCACCAAAAATTTGCACCTAAGCCTCCTGGCAACTAACCTGAAATAGGTTAGGTACATGATGAGGTACATAACAGATAGTGTTTAAGAGACAGAAATAGTTCATGTTGTTCAGGAAAACTGTAACAATTCTTAAAGCAAAATACAGGCAAAGACTTCTTGAGGATGTTCATCATTCATGACAACATTTTACTCTCATTCATGACAGCATTCTTAAGTGTGGACCAGCTTGAGTTTCATGAGGTGCGTTTACAGTGTCTTTCAGTATGAACAATCTTCACAGCAAATGTAGTTCAGTAAAAGCAATTCTACTGAAATTTCTACAGGAGTTCTAGGAAATTATTTCCTCTAGTCTGTCTAAATTTGGGAATGGATTTGAGAGTATCTGCCCAGATGGAAGGACTACTCTGTCAATTAGGTAGGGCTAGTTTGTGCCAGAAAATGTCAGTTGCTTGAAACTACAATATTTAATTTTTGTTCATGCAACATGTTCATAATGGATTAAAAAAGGGCTCTGCTCATTGTAGTTATTCAGGAACCCTGGGTGAATAGAGGCTTCATGCTTTCGTGATCACAGAGACTTAGGGAAAGGACACAGCAAACCACATACTAGCACTTAAAACTTTGGCCCAGAATAGTAATCACATCTGCTGACTGAACAAGTCAGTCATCAGGCCAGGCCAGTCTTCTATAGAAAGGGATGTGTGATCCTCCCAGAGGGAAGTGCACTGAATATTGTAAACAACAATACAGGTTATGACAACCATGTATTCTTAACAAAAAAACCCTAAATAATGATTTTTCTCAGTTGACATTTCCCAACATATTGGGTGACAAAAATTTCCAAATTGCATTATTCCCTACTGACTCCCTGAAGTGGTAGTGTTCTCTGCTGGCAGTTAAAAATGAGAACTGTCTGCTTTCATGGATAGACCAGCTGGGGGTAGGATTTATATTCTACCGTGAAAATGCAGCAGCCTAAAGGAGCCATGCCAGAATACTCTCCACCACTTAATAACTTTTATTGCTTTTGACAACTTATACTCCACGGTTTTTCCTTCTCTAGGAAAACATATTGGTAACTAGGCATACACACAGCATAGATTAGTATAATGATGATGTCTTTTATGATTCACCTTAGGCATTCTTTCATGACCCCTCCTATCAAAAACATTCAGTGACTTCCAGTGGCATTCCTAGCATTTTTGACACCTTGACTGGATCATTTTTATAACACCCTCCACTTTGTGATTAAATTAGTTTCATGTAGTAATTAGTAATCAATATAATTTTTAAATCTTCTGTTTTAAAACAACCAATGAAAAGAAGTGATTTTGATTCTAAAGATATGCTCAGATTTACAGAGTATTTTATGTATGAACTAAAATTTGCACCTTTCAAATAAAAAATGTTATACTTGCATTTTGCATTTAAACAAAAATAGGAAACTCCAAGTGATCCCATAGTAACTCAAGTTCTGTTTCTGTAACTTAGAATCGCAGCTATGTCTGCCCAAGGCAATTGCCAAGGTTTCCCTATTTATCTTGAATGATTGCAGCTGAGTGGGTTACATTTGGGGAACAATTGTTTAGGAATTTGCGGAATTAACTTCTATGTTGAACACAATGTTTAGTAAAGGATAAATAATAAAAATGTGCTAATTCAAATCATACAATGTATTATCAAAACTCAGTGCTAATGGCAGCAATTGTTTAAAACTAAGACCAGAAATGATTTGTGGTTTTTTTTTTTTTGAGGAAGAGTATTTTATCACTTTATTGTTTAGAAATGTCGGCAGGAAGTGATGATTAGAATCAGAATGACTGGGTTTTATTATAGCTTTAAAATTTTTTATAGGCAGGGTACCCCCTCATTGTCCATAACCAGAATTCCCTCATACTTGGTCAGCTGCTGGTGACTCCCCTGTGTTTACATAATTGAGTGCAAAGTGATGACTTTTAGCATACTTCTCCATCATATGGCCTCAACCTCCTTCCAGCTTAACTTCTCCACAATTAACCTTTTGTGAAAATACCCCATCATCTAGAATTGTGAAAATATTCTGGTCCCTGAGCCCTCCTCTTAAAAAAATACTTGTATGTGTGTGTTCATATTTCTCCCTCTGACAATATAAGTGTAAAGAACACAGGCTTCAGAGCCAGGAGTTTCTGGGACTGGATTTTCCTTCTGCAGCTTATAAATGGTATGACCTTGGGCAAGTTATCCAACCCATCTGGGCCTTATCCTCCTCATCTGCAAAAATGTTGATTACAGAGCCCATTTATAGATACCACTGGATGAGATGAGAACATATAGAAAGTATGTTAAATTATCTTATCACTCCATATCTTTCATTATTCTCCCTTAATAAGTTTTTCATGTCTAACAGTTACATGACTTTGATCAAAATAGGCCTGCATAGAGCTTGAGCAACTGAATTGAATTGATTGGGCTTCATTCATGGTATACAAGCTACCACAGTCACGTGGTCTAAGCCCAAGCTCGAGTTCTTCTACAATTGCCTCAGCTGTGAGTCTTGAGCATGGTCATAAGAAGAGAATCCAGGATATTTCTCATTTGGCTTCAGTTCCTCTTCTTCAGCTGTCCAGACCTCTTTCATTTAGAACAAACACTGTGACAAAATGAGGAGGCTGGAGAAGCACAAGTGGGAATGGCAGCTGATCGCATGGGGAGGAGGTGTCCATTTCACCTTCAGGACCATCTTAGCATTTTGAGTAGCTCATAGGTCAGGAATGCTGTTGTCATCAGGGTTAGAGCTATGTCCTGAATAAATACCAAGTTAGGAGGAAGATGACTCAGAGCTGCCTAAACCTCATACTCCTCTGATATTTTAAGCAACAGAGAGTGGCAAGCAGCTGTTAGATATCTTTGCTTCTTTGTTCAGGCAAAGCTTAGCATGTTCCATTTGGAAAGAAAATGGTCATAATTTCCAGTCCATTTTAAACTCTTCCTTCTTAGAATTGTTACTGCATACATAACCTGGGTCACACAACTTAGTTTGTGCAATCTCAACTCTAATTATTGCCTCTTCCCCAAGTGGATATTAAGTTCGTTGTGAA
Organism: Sapajus apella; assembly: GCF_009761245.1. Taxonomy (NCBI): domain Eukaryota; kingdom Metazoa; phylum Chordata; class Mammalia; order Primates; family Cebidae; genus Sapajus; species Sapajus apella. The sequence goes on along the minus strand of NW_022438180.1, from coordinate 5,678 downwards.
AAGAGAATATACCTTATATTCCTCTTACATTCTTCCAAACTCAAAGATTAGTCTTTGGCCCAGAGTAGGTAGTGCACATAAACACTAATTTCATTTACATAGGACTTTAAAAATGAAAAATTACCTTTATGTCCATTGTTTTATTTAAACTTCACTACAACCTTATAAAGTAATTGTTATTATCTTTATTTTATCAACCAGGAAACTAAGGTTTAGAGAGATTAAGTATACTGGCAAGGATCAGGATCATACAACTAGTAATTAGCAAATCCTGCATTTGTATGTGTGTGTGTATTCACCTCATAAATTGTATCTGAAATACTCATTCATTAATGAGAACTTAACTGAAAACCTTTAAAAATATATTTAATTTTTTTCTACTTATTCAATTCCTGTTCCTTAATTTGCTTCTGTGGCTCTGAAAGCAGTTAGAAAACCATTTTGGAATTTGCAAAGATGTAGATCTAGAACCTAATTATTTTACTTGTACACAGAAAAGAAAATCTGTACTAATGCAGAAGAAATGGCACAGGAAAGTCCTCAAGTAATAAGAAACCACAAATTAACTTGTATTTTAGGTAATATGTTTATGGCAGATCTCAGAAAATTCACTTTATTTTGGGGCATCATTATTTATCTGAAAGATAAGGAAGGGTGTCCAAGAGTCTGTGTGGTTAAGGGGAGCAAAAATTGTATAAATAATATCAATTGGTAGACTCATTTGGATCAGTCAACACGTTTTATAAAGCATCTGTATTTTCTGTCATGGCTGGAGAGTGGTTTTGAGCACATGTTGACATTCGGGTAGGTCAGTTACTCTGTGAGTTCAATCAAGATAACCCTGTTTATCCACTAAGATGACTCAGAGAGCTACCAGAGACCTAGTTTTTTCATTTTGGGCTTGTGCTGCAAATGGTCAGCAACTCTGAGATTGATGGAAGACACTTGCCTCAATTATTATGCTATGATTTGAAGATTCCTGCTATAGAACATAATTGAGTGAGCTTCCTCTTTCCGTTAGGGAGAGTAAACAAATTTCTTATTTATATCAATAAGTCATAATTTGAGCAAGTTAAATATTAAAACCTATTGAAACAGAAAAAGAAGTTAAATTTAGTTGTGGATAATGTCAAGCACAACTATTTAGTCTTTATTTGAAGATGATGTGCAAAACATTTTAGGCTGCTTGCATAATTAATATCTTCAGTAATTTACACACCTTTTACTTCATGAAAATTTCAAAGGATTAACTGTAAATGGATATTTGAGAAAGTTAGCTTACTGGATCACTGAAGTAGAGAAAGAGTGGTTCAATGAGAGGTGGGGAGTAGAAAAGTGCTCAGGAGATAGTTGATGAAGCTGCAGAGAAATCTCTTTCTATCTCCCGGTTTCATCCCTCTATCCCACTCAATGTGCATTACCAGAAATATTAATAGATCACTGTGCTTCTCCCTTAAAAATAATACACAGACATTTAGATTGATGATTACGGCTGTATTCAAGGTTCTGTAAATAATGATAACATTACTGTCTAGCACATTATATAAGATCACCTAAATTATAAGTAGAAGCTGTATCACGTCATGGTCAAATCTAATATATATAATTTATGGGCTTTATTCTCACTGTTGCAAGTGTCTGTTGAAGAGGGCAGGAATAATGACCCTTATCTAGAAAAATATGTGAAGCTTGTGTTTTTTTCTAAATCTAGAGTTTAAGAAACTGTGCAATCCAAAGGCAAATCTCTTTCAAGGGGAAAAATTAAATCATTTAAGATCACCCCTCCTACTAGGTTTCATTAACCACATTTTGTGAACTTAGTATGTGTCTGACATGATGATGAGCATAATGGCAGTGGTGGTAGGAGATGTAAAAAAGTGTTGGACATGAGCCTCACTTTCACTGTTAGCACTGTTTCTTTGAGGAAAGGTTGGCAGTCTGTCTTTTTCTTCTGTTTTGAGAATATCCCAAAGAATTATTAAACATTGTTTTAACTTTCATTTTGTCCTTAAAGTCTTATGCTTTGATTTTTTTTCTCTGAGCCTAATTTTATACTTTCTCATCGCTATAAGTATTCATCTTTTAAATATTTCTTTCTCTTCCAAGACAGCTTTGTCATATCTTATCTCGCCTGTCTTCTTTCTTTTAGATTTTTGCTGATTTTCTTAACATAACAACTTTGAACTTCATCGTGGTAATTTTTCCATCTGTTATGACTTCATAAGTCTGTCTACAAACCTTGCATCATTGTCATCTATTGGTGCATAGAACTGAATTATTCCTCTTCCCAGTTCAGAGCTTATTATACATCCACAAAAGACTCTTCTTTTGTTTAATGATATACCTTTATCCATTTCTGCATCTAGTCTCCTTTTTTCATAGGCAGACATTATTCAGTTCATGCATTAAGTTGAACTTCATGAAACTGATTATGTAGGTCAAAGCAGCCAAATGTCAACAATTTCATGTGATTCAAATTAACATGTCTTTCCAATTCCCATTTCTTTTTAAATGTAATATTCACATACAACTGAAAAATATATAATGTTTATATATTTCCTTTCCTGACTAAATTAGTGGTGTCACCTGTATCAGATAGCTAGTTCCTACAAACATGGTGCTGTTCACGGGTTCTGTATGCTCTTCCACTAGCATACACTGCTGTCCAGTTATCACGAGGTGCAATGATTTTTCTTTCCCTGCCAATATTGTTTTAGATATTTATGGGTCTTTGCAGTTGTTGAAATAGATTTAGCTGATATTTAGCAATTAATCTTCTAATTTCAAAATAATTTCTTTCCTATTCTCCAGCCCTTTGTCTGTTTGCTCTTTGCCCTTCCAATGTTCTCAACAGTATATTTAAGATCTTCCATTGTGTGTGTGTTTTTTTTTTATTGCATTTTAGGTTTTGGGGTACATGAAAGATTTTTGCATAGGTACACACATGGCAGTGTGATTTGCTGCCTTCCTCCCCTTCACCTATATCTGGCATTTCTCCCCATGCTATCTCTCCCCACCTCCCCACACCCCCATCCCTCCCCCATTTCCCCCCAATAGACCCCAGTGTGTAGTGCTCCCCTCCCTGTGTCCATGTGTTCTCATTGTTCAACACCCACCTGTGAGTGAGAACATGCGGTGTTTGATTTTCTGCTTTTGTGTCAGTTTGCTGAGAATGATGGTTTCCAGGTTCATCCATGTCCCTACAAAGGACATGAACTCATCATTTTTGATGGCTGCATAATATTCCGTGGTGTATATGTACCATATTTTCCCTGTCCAGTCTATCATCGATGGGCATTTGGGTTGGTTCCAGGTCTTTGCTATTGTAAACAGTGCTGCAATGAACATTCATGTGCATGTGTTCTTATAGTAGAATGATTTATAATCCTTTGGATATATACCCAGTAATGGGATTGCTGGGTCAAATGGAATTTCTATTTCTAGGTCCTTAAGGAATCTCCACACTGTCTTCCACAATGGTTGAACTAATTTATACTCCCACCAACAGTGTAAAAGTGTTCCTATTTCTCCACATCCTCTCCAGCATCTGTTGTCTCCAGATTTTTTAATAATTGCCGTTCTAACTGGCGTGAGATGGTATCTCAATGTAGTTTTGATTTGCATTTCTCTAATGACCAGTGATGATGAGCATTTTTTCATATGTTTGTTGGCCTCATGTATGTTTTCTTTTATAAAGTCTGTTCATATCCTTTGCCCACTTTTGAATGGGCTTGTTTGCTTTTTTCTTGTAGATCTGTTTTAGTTCTTTGTAAATTCTGGATATCAGCCCTTTGTCAGACGGGTAAACTGCAAAATTTTTTCCCATTCTGTTGGTTGCCGATTCACTCTAATGACTGTTTGTTTTGCCGTGCAGAAGCTGTGGAGTTTGATTAGGTCCCATTTGTCTATTTTGGCTTTTGTTGCCAAAGCTTTTGGTGTTTTGTTGATGAAGTCCTTGCCTACGCCTATGTCCTGAATGGTTTTGCCTAGATTTTCTCCTAGGGTTTTTATGGTGTTAGGTCTTATGTTTAGGTCTTTAATCCGTCTGGAGTTAATTTTAGTGTAAGGCGTCAGGAAGGGGCCCAGTTTCTGCTTTCTGCACATGGCTAGCCAGTTTTCCCAACACCATTTATTAAACAGGGAATCCTTTTCCCATTCCTTGTTTTTTTCAGGTTAGTCAAAGATCGGATGGTTGTAGGTATGTTGTGTTGCCTCTGAGGCCTCTGTTCTGCTCCATTGGCCTATATCTCTGTTTTGGTATCAGTTCCATGCTGTTTTGATTACTATAGCCTTGTAGTATAGTTTGAAGTCTGGTAGTGTGATGCCTCCTGCTTTGTTCTTTTTGCTTAGAATTGACTTGGCTATGCGGGCTCTTTTGGTTCCATATGAAGTTTAAGGTGTTTTTTTCCAGTTCTGTGAAGAAGGTCATTGGTAGCTTGATGGGGATAGCGTTGAATCTGTAAATTACTTTGGGCAGTATGGCCATTTTCACGATATTGATTCTTCCTAACCATGAACATGGAATGTTTCTCCATCTGTTTGTGTCCTCTCTTATTTTGTTGAGCAGTGGCTTGTAGTTCTCCTTGAAGAGGTTCCTTGTTAGTTGTATTCCTAGGTATTTTATTCTCTTTGTATCAATTGTGAATGGCAGTTTGTTCTTGATTTGGCTCTCTTTAAGTCTGTTATTGGTGTATAGGAATGCTTGTGATTTTTGCACATTGATTTTGTATCCTGAGACTTTGCTGAAGTTGCTTATCAGTTTCAGGAGATTTTGGGCTGAGACGATGGGGTCTTCTAGACATACAATCATGTCGTCTGCAAATAGACACAATTTGAGTTCCTCCTTTCCTATTTGAATACCCTTTATTTCTTTTTCTTGCCTGATTGCTCTGGCTAGAACTTCTAATACTATATTGAATAGGAGTGGTGAGAGAGGGCATCCTTGTCTAGTGCCAGATTTCAAGGGGAAGGCTTCCAGTTTTTGCCCATTCAGTATGATATTGGCTGTTGGTTTGTCGTAAATAGCTTTTATTATTTTGAGATACGTTCCGTCAATACCTAGTTTATTGAGGGTTTTTAGCATAAAGGGCTGTTGAATTTTGTCAAAGGCCTTCTCTGCATCAATTGAGATAATCATGTGGTTTTTGTCTTTGGTTCTGTTTATGTGGTGAATTACGTTTATAGACTTGCGTATGTTGAACCAGCCTTGCATCCCTGGGATGAAGCCTACTTGATCATCGTGGATAAGCTTTTTGATGTGCTGTTGCAATTGGCTTGCCAGTATTTTATTGAGTATTTTTGCGTCTATGTTCATCATGAATACTGGCCTGAAGTTTTCTTTTCTTGTTGAGTCTCTGCCTGGTTTTGGTATCAGGATGATGTTTGTCTCATAAAATGATTTGGGAAGAATTCCCTCTTTTTGTATTGTTTGGAATAGTTTCAGAAGGAATGGCACCAGCTCCTCTTTGTATGTCTGGTAGAATTTGGCTGTGAACCCATCTGGACCTGGGCTTTTTTTGGGTGGTAAGCTCTTAATTGCTGCCTCAACTTCAGACTTTGTTATGGTTTAGTCTTGGGAGGTGGCAAGTGTGTAGGAATTTATCCATTTCTTCCAGGTTTACTAGTTTATGTGCATAGAGTTGTTTGTAATAATCTCTGATGATGGTTTGAATTTCTGT
>NW_022438179.1:17240-17732 GCF_009761245.1 Sapajus apella | reverse complement strand
GCATAGAGTTGTTTGTAATAATCTCTGATGATGGTTTGAATTTCTGTGGAATCTGTGGTGATATCCCCTTTATCGTTTTTTATTGCATCAATTTGGTTTTTCTCTCTTTTCTTTTTTATTAATCTGGCTACTGGTCTGTCTATTTTGTTGATCTTTTCAAAAAATCAGCTCCTGGATTTATTGATTTTTTGAAGGGTTTTTTGTGTCTCTATCTCCTTCAGTTCTGCTCTGATCTTAGCTATTTCTTGTCTTCTGCTAGGTTTTGAGTTTTTTGATCTTGCTCCTCTAGCTCTTTCAATTTTGACAATAGGTTGTCAATTTAGATCTCTCCTTGCTTCTCATGTGGGCTCTTATTGCTATATATTTTCCTCTAGAGACTGCTTTAAATGTGTCCCAGAGATTCTGGTATGTTGTGTCTTCATTCTCATTGGTTTCGAAGAACATCTTTATTTCTGCCTTCATTTCATTGTTTATCCAGTCAACATTCAAGAG